>NW_012106408.1:432456-468593 GCF_000951045.1 Mandrillus leucophaeus
CCAATATGTGCTTTTATTTAATAACTAATTGTATGGAGTTACTGATCTAGTTTAAAAAATACACTTAAGAACATATTGAAAAATAATATACAATTGAAAATACCTCAGTTATTAAAAGTTGAGGTCCTTACCAATATAGGAAAATACAAATAAATCAAATAATGGTTTGCACATCTTAATTTAATTCTGATATGCTGTACTCTAATTAAGGTTTGGAAACTCTGATTTACTAGGATGAAATGCTGAGATTCACAGTAATTTGAGTCATTTTTATTTCAATTCCACTTCTTTCTCTGTCTTCTGTACCATATCACATCTTCTCTTTGTAGCCAACCCCCACAACCTTCTCAGTTTCCTGTTTCCAGTATATTTTCATGAAATCATTGTGATATGACCTTTACCCCACCAGTCCCTGAAAAGGTAATTCATTATTTTCATTCTGACAAACTTAACTACCATTTTTCAGTCCATTCCTCTTTGATCTATTAGCAACATTTGACACTCCTTGAGCTTTGAAACACTGCCTGCTTGATTTCCAAATCCACATTGTACCAGTTTTCTTTTTCTGCAGTCTACCTGTCCTTTCTCAATTTCTTTCAGTGGCTTCACCTCATCTCCAGTGTTGGACTATCTCAACAATTAGTCCCTTAATCTTTTCTCTTTTCCATGTTTATTCAATTCTTTGGTGAAATCATCCAGTGTTATCATTTTAAATTGTATTTTATCTGAATGACTTTCACGTTTATGCCTTCACTCCGGAATTCTCTCCTGAAATCTAGATTTATATTCACCTGCCCAGAGTTTCTACTTTGATATCTTGCAAACATTGGAAAGTTACAATTTCTAAAACTCAACTTTTAATCACTAAATGCCCTCCTCCCCCTACCAAAACTGTTTCCTCCCATAATCTCTCCATTTCATTAAAGGTAATCTCATCCTCTCAGCTGCTCAAGCTAAAAGCTTGGGTGGCTCTTAATGTCTTCTTTTCTTTCCACTTCATTTTCAGTTTCCAGAAAACCTGTTAGTGTTTTCTTCAAAATGTAGCCAGAATCCTTTGAATCTTTGCTACCTCCACTTCTACTCCTCTTGCCCAAACCACCAATATCTCTCTCATACATATTTGTAAATATTTAGTAACTAGTTTTTCTCTTTCTGGCCACACTCTAATCTGCTCTCCCACAGCAGTGATATAACCCTGTGGATTATGACTGAAGACATAAAACCCTCCAGTGGGTCTCATTTCAATCGGAGTAAATATAAAAGACTTTAGAGTAGTTTATAAGGGAATGCAGGATTACTATTTTCATTACCACCACAATCAACACATTTTTGACTTAATAATCTACTAACAGACACTTGAGCCTAACCCATCTCCCTGCTGTTCTGGAATCACAGCAGGTATCCAGTTGACCCATTCTTCCTCTACCTGGAATTCTCCTACCTAGAATATCTGTTTGGCTTGACACTTAGCTTCTCTAGATCTTTACTCAAATGGCATTTGAGTTAATAAAGATTTTCTTTGCTACCCTATTTCAAATAGCAGTTTGCTCCATTCGTGTTTTGTTTTTCTTCATAGCACTTACCATCCATCTGACCCATAATTTGTTTTACTTGTATATTTTGTTATTCTCTGTGTCACACTACTGAAATGTAAGCCCATCAGATGACATTTATCTCTTTGAAATTGTGACTTTAGATATTTCAAAGGCATCTGTATTTTTTGTTATTGTTACATTATTGGATTTCAGTAAGTAACAAAGCACACTTCATTACTGGATAGTGATTAATTTTTATTTTATATTTATTAAAATTAAGAAAAATTGAAGTCAATGTGGAAATGGAATATATTCTTTTATGAATTTAAAACTAATATACTTAATGATTTCTCTTTTTAAATTGCAGAATATATATTTTAAAATAAAAATTATTTTCTCTGAAAATACTTCAGTTACATATTGTATACTTCTTCATCAAATTATATAATCATCCTTATTGCTTTAGAACCCTTATATAGCAGTATTTTTTCTACTACATGTTCACTCCTGAAACAATGTAAATGAGAAAGAAAAACTTCTAAGTTAGCCTTGATATATTTTTGGAAGAGGTCCTTTTCAGATTTAAATTTCTTATTCTAAATCAACCAATTCCTTACTCTTAAAATCCATTTTAATTAACGATTTGAGATGTAAGACAATTATGACATAATAGAAGCAAAAAGCACATAATGGCATAATTATTTTTAAAAGCCAAGAGAGAATAATGTAGATTAAATGGCCTGCTGGTCTCACTGTTTCTTCTGTGCAGTGTGTCACTGACTTTTCACATTTCTTCTCATTGTGAAAGGTTAGGTAGTTTGACTTTGTACTGCATGGCACAGACTCTAATTTTGGAAGTTGTAGCTACTTTTACACAGATGATGTGTTCAACAGTGCTAAACAAAATACAGTTGCTTTGAATTAGCAAGGATAACATAGGAAATCACAGGAGCAAAGCAATCAAGAACACAGATTTAAGTAATTTTTAGAACTTTGGTAGTTGGCAAAGTGCTAAAAGTGTCATTAGCAAAATAATATATTATTTATATGAATCGAAAAATCTAAAAAAGAGCAGTAATATCAAGATTAGAATAAAAGCTTTTTAATATAAACATTTAAGTGAAAATAACCCAAGGTCTCTTCTTAAATTTACAAAGACCAAAATAATTAAGCAAATGAGATATAAGTAAAGGGAATGAAATCTGAAATCTATTCATTATTGTATTTTTTTATTCACTTGCACATCTCACCAGTTACATAATATTTTTGAATAATAGAAAAGTAAAATAAATTATAAGAAAATAGTATTATTAGTGATTATAGACTTAAATAACAAATGTTGCTTCTGGGGACATTTTTGCCCCCTATAGGAGCTTAGAGGATGACATTCATATTTATTTCTATCCATTCTTGTGTTTTATTAGATCTGATCAACTGTGCTTGATTGACTGTCTTTGATTAACAATGTCTCAATTTGATTAACAATATTCTTAATTATAAATACTTATAAAAACATTTTGCCATAGAGAAATACTGTACTATTGACTAATAGCCAGAAAATTCTGAGAAAACTGATTGACCAGAATAGAAGTCAAAATACTAGGTTAAATTGAATAATTTAATTCATTGAATAATTTTGTATGACTTGCTGTTGTTACCCTGCAATCACCAGGTATTCATTTTATTCTAGAATGAGGAGACATTTTAAAGGGATATTGAAATTTCTAGTAACATTTTTATTATTTCTTACAGTCAGGCTAAAAATTTATTTAATGTATAGTTAATACTGGGATGTTTCCAAAATCAAAAAATTAGAATAAAATGTGTATTTAATGTTTAATGCAACTCATCAGCAAAGGAAATATTAATAGCTGCAGAACTATACAAATTGTCCTATACACTCATTGCAATTCTGCTCACATGTCACTGCTATGATTATATCATAATCTGGGAGATAAATGCTGTATCTGACCTCAATCTAATATTAAAAGCCCACAGTATCTATTCTCATTACTGGAAACAATAGCAAGAAAAAGGGGGAAGACTGAAAACAAAGTGAAAGTAGGTAAGGAGATTGTGAGAAAGAAGAAATATTGGACAGTAAAGGATTGGATATTGGACACTTAAGAATGATAGAGAAAAATCTAATCTACCATGAAAAACCACGGAAATAGTTTTCTCATTGTAATATTTTATGAGTACTTTTCTCACAATAGTATTTTTTTATTATTATACTTTAAGTTCTAGGGTACATGTGCACAGTGTGCAGGTTTGTTACATATGTATACTTGTACCATGTTGGTGTGCTATACCCATTAACTCGTCATTTACATTAGGTATATCTCCTAATGCTATCCTTCCCCTCTTCCCCCTCCCCACAATAGGCCCCGGTGTGTGATGTTCCCCTTTCTGTGTCCAAGTGATCTCACTGTTCAATTCCCACCTATGAGTGAGAACATGCGGTGTCTGGTTTTCTGTTCTTGTGATAGTTTGCTGATAATGATGGTTTCCAGCTGCATCCATGTCCCTACAAAGGACACGAACTCATCCTTTTTATGGCTGCATAATATTCTGTGGTGTATATGTGCCACATTTTCTTAATCCAGTCTGTCACTGATGGACATTTGGGTTGATACCAAGTCATTGCTATTGTGAATAGTGCTGCAATAAACATATGTGTGCATGTGTCTTTATAGCAGCATGATTTATAATCCTTTGGGTATATACTCAGTAATGGGATGGCTGGGTCAAATGGTATTTCTAGTTCTAGATCCTTGAGGAATTGCCACAGTGTTTTCCACAATGGTTGAACTAGTTTACAGTACCACCGACAGTGTAAAAGTGTTCCTATTTCTCCACATCCACTCCAGCACCTGTTTTTTCCTGACTTTTTAATGATCGCCATTCTAACTGGTGTGAGATGGTATCTCATTGTGGTTTTGATTTGCATTTCTCTGATGGCAAGTGATGATGAGCATTTTTTCATGTGTCTGTTGGTTGTATGAATGTCTTCTTTTGAGAAGTGTCTGTTCATATCCTTTAACCACGTTTTGATGGGGTTGTTTGTTTTTTCTTATAAATTTGTTTTAGTTCTTTTGTAGGTTCTGGATATTAGCCCTTTGTCAGATGAGTAGATTGCAAAAATTTTCTCCCATTCTGTAGGTTGCCTGTTCACTCTGATGGCAGTTTTTTTTGCTGTGCAGAAGCTCTTTAGTTTAATTAGATCCCATTTGTCAATTTTGGCTTCTGTTGCCATTACTTTTGGTGTTTTAAACATGAAGTCTTTGCCCATGCCTATGTCCTGAATGGTATTACCTAGGTTTTCTTCTAGGATTTTTATGGTATTAGGTCTAACATTTAAGTCTCTAATCCATCTTGAATTAATTTTCATATAAGGAGTAAGGAAAGGATCGAGTTTCAGCTTTCTACTTATGGCTAGACAATTTTCCTAGCACCATTTATTAAATAGGGAATCCTTTCCCCATTTCTTGTTTTTCTCAGGTTTGTCAAATATCAGATGGCTGTAGATGTGTGGTATTATTTCTGAGGGCTCTGTTCTGTTCCATTGGTCTATATCTCTGTTTTGGTACCAGTACCATGCTGTTTTGGTTACTGTAGCCTTGTAGTATGGTTTGAAGTCAGGTAGCATGATGCCTCCAGCTTTGTTCTTTTGACTTAGGATTGTCTTGGCAATGCGGGCTCTTTTTTGGTTTCATATGAACTTTAAAGCAGTTTTTTCCAATTCTGTGAAGAAAGTCATTTGTAGTTTAATGGGGATGGCATTGAATCTATAAATTACCTTGGGCAGTATGGCCATTTTCATAATATTGATTCTTCCTATCCATGAGCATGGTATGTTCTTCCATTTGTTTGTGTCCTCTTTTATTTCACCGAGCAGTGGTTTGTAGTTCTCCTTGAAGAGGTCCTTTACATCCCTTGTAAGTTGGATTCCTAGGTATTTTATTCTCTTTGAAGCAATTGTGAATGGGAGCTCATTCATGATTTGGCTCTCTGCATGTCTGTTATTGGTGTATAAGAATATTTGTGATTTTTGCACATTGATTTTGTATACTGAGACTGCTGAAGTTGCTTATCACCTTAAGGAGATTTGGGGCTGAGACGATGGGGTTTTCTAAATATACAATCATGTCATCTGCAAAGAGGGACAAGTATTTTATGAGTATTATTTCTCATAGCAGAATTCAGTAGATTAAAATAGGAAACAATCAATAAGTAAGCCAACAAAATTAAATAGAAAGCTAAATAATATCTACAGGCTAAAGGAACAGGTAAGAGAAAAATTCACAATATAAAAAGGTGTTCCCAGCAAAACAATCTTCATGTGAAATTTCCAATGAAACTTTCAAAACATAGGAGACAGTAGTCAAACAAAGTTGTCAGAAAGAATTTGATAAGAGTTTTATCATAATTACGAGTAAAAATGTCTTAATATTCTCTTAGTGGCAAATATGGTTATGTGATCTTATGAAGTTGCAAAACTAATTCTGGGCCTCTGTGTCTCTGGTAGTACTTTGATTGCTAGTAAAGATTAACAAATATTATGTTAGTGACATAATTTCATGTCTCACTTAAATGCTCTGTTTTTGTTCTGTGAATTAATGCTATTGGCAATTTTTTATGCTATTTTAATTGGCATTTCTGTGATCATTAATACATTTAAGTATAAATTTTACTTAATGGTTAGCCATTTGCTTTTTTTCCTTTTGTGAGCTGTCTATTCAAGTTCTTTACCCAATTTTTCATCACTTATTATTTACTTTTCCTCAATGATTTATAGGATTTTATCATAAATTTTAGCTATTAGTCTCATGTGAATTTTAAATGTTCTAAATATTTTTGCACAATGTGTCTTCTCTCTGTTAACTTTGTCAATGTTTACATTTTTGATATAATCAACTCTTATGTTATGCTTGGTGCTAATCAAATACTACTCAAACAAACCATTGCCTCCTGAAAGGCATTTTCTCCTATTTTTAATTGTATTACCTTTCTAGTTATCTTTCTCATATTTAGGTTTTTAGTCCAGCAGCAATCCACTTATACACACGTTTATTTTTCTCCTTATATTAACAAGGTTTCAAAGCAACATTTACTATACAATCGTAAATTTCCAAAATATACAAGTGTACGTCTCTGAACTCTTTTTATACCATTAGTCTTCTTGTTGCCTGGACTTATAACATCAACATCCAAATTTTACTAAGGTTGTCTTATAATTTATCTTACTATCTGCTGGGCAATTTCTTTGCCACACCATCTACTTTGCATGTAAGTTGACTTAGCTATGTGAGAACTTTATTCTTCTATATTTTTCTTAGAATATGTTTTAGAAAAATTCAGAATAATTTTCAGGTGAAGTCTAAATCTAGCCACAGAATTTCATTGGGACTACAATAAGTTTAAGGGATACTTCTGTGAAGCTGACATTTACAAACTATCAGACCATCTCAACTAGGAGTAAGAAATAGTCTTGTTTGTGTCTTTTAATAAAATGTAATTACTTTTCCCAGTTGAAAGTCTTGTAGTATATTATTTTCTCAAGGTAATTGTTACCTAACAAATTACCCTATAGTTCCTGGATTTTGCAAATTATATCTCACTTTTCCATTGCAATTTTTATTTTCAATGTATAACTTCTGATATAAATATATACTCTTCAAGTTTGTACTTTAATCATGAACTGAGCCATCTTGCTAATATTTTAATATTTATGATAATTCGTACATTGATTACTTTGGTTTTTCTATGGTCATCAGTGATCTTCAAAATAGCTGCATATTAAAATCACCTGGTAAAGTATTAAAAAATAACAGACTGTAATCCTTTTTGGTAAAAAAAAAAAAACAAAAAAACCAAAAAAAAACCTCCAGATACTTTTATCAGATTTAGAGCTACTCTTTTCTTATTCTTTAGATTTCATACCCACTTACTCTTGAACAATAAATTATTTCGTTTTCTTAGCTTTAACCCCTCACTGAATCTTTATTCTCAAAATATAAAGCATGTTCAGACCACTCTCTTTTATAAGAAAACACACACAAAAAAAATTCAGAGACTCCACATTCCCATCTATCTACTATTCTGTAGTCTTACTCTTAAATACTAGATATGCGTTCTCTTTACGGCCTAGCTTTTCATTTACTCCTTCAGAAACTAATATTTAAACTGGTCTTGCCAAATTCAAAACAGGACTATTTATTGCCACACATAATGACCACTAAAAATATTTGATATTATTGGCCATAAATCTCAATGTAGAATTCCTTTCCTTTCTGGTCTCTATCACTCCCATTTTTGTTTGCTTGTTTCTTTTATCTCTGGTGTCTTCCTCTTAGCCATCATTTTGGATTTTTCTTCTCTTTGCCCTGAAACACAATATGACTTATCCACTTTCTTCAGCTTCAGCTCTTTTCTCTAAAATCATTTTATTTTGATGACACCATCTCACCTATGGATTTTGTAAGGAATAACAAATGTATTAATTCATTCAACACATAATTAGAAAACTATTATATGCCAAGCACTCTTTCAGGCAATGGGAACATGAGAGTGAAGAAGATATTCTCTCCTCACAGAGATTAGATGCTAGTGAAGAAAACAGACAGTAAATTGTAAAATATTTTTTTCTCTGGTATTAAAAAAAGCAAAATAAAAACAATACTGGGTGTCATAAGCAGGGGAGCAGGGTTGTTATTTGATAGAGGTTTGTAAAAGAACAACTTATTAAATCACATTGATATTCCAGTTGTCTAGTTCATTCCTGGCTCCCACATTACCTCCTATGCCCTGCATTGTCTTTATTGCTAACTCAGCCTGACATCTGATATGCCAAATGTCAATGTAGAGAAAACTCTGGTAATCAATGAAACCGCACACTATTTTAAAAAGTAAGGCAAGTAATATGATATGTTAAATTTTGAAGATCAATGTGAACTCATAGCCAGAAAGGAAATATATTTAAAGATATTTCACTCATAAAAGTGCTCTAATAGCAGCATCAGGGGCAAAACACTAACCCACCACCAACTGACCTGTGAGCATATGGCTTCTACTAACATACTCCACTGAAGGGAACCAAGCCTCCTTTGAAGATGCCTCATTTCAGGCCTTGGAAGTATAAAAAATGAAGGATTGGGAATATCCTATTGTCAAAAATGTTAAAGGAATAAGTGAAAGAATTATAATTCAATTTAAGATGTTTCCACTAGCCAAACTTGTGCAATTTAAGCATTTATAAATTGTCATTTTACTATTGTAAATTTGGAATGAATTGACTGTGAGAAAAGCTATGAGTTGATAAGCACATCTAAGAGTTATTAAGTATAATAAAAGGTAGCTAGTTGTATTAAAATAGAGTTACGAATAATACTTTAAATTATTTTTAAATATATAATTTAATATAGGTGAATATTCTTAATGTAATTTATCAACATTTGTTTATAAAGTGCAGATACATACTTTTTTAATCTGTGTCAGCAAAAACTATAGTCCCTATTTGTACCTTGCCCATTTTGACATTCTACCCAGTATCTAGGACTAAATAACTGGCATCTTGAAAATTTTTTTCACATATCTTCATTCATTCAACAAATAGTTATCAAGTAAACATTATTTGACCAATATTCTTTAATATACTGAGGATGTGGTAATATAAAAAATGATACAAAGTTCATGACTTTATACATTTTTCATTCTGATGGAAGAGAAATAAAAGGGATGGATTAAAATGTCAAATACATATTATGTTAATAAAGAAGCAAATGAAGTCACGAAATGCCTTGACAGGGTAACATGACAATGTGCTAGGAAAGTCCTCACTGAGAAGGTGACTTGAGTAATGGCTTAAAGGAAATGAGAAAGATAGTCTTTTAGATATCTAAGTGAAGGACATACTGGTCCAAAAAACCAAGTAAAAAAGCCCTGAAAGAAGACCACCCCTAAAAAGTGTAGAGATTAATAAGGATTCTGGGTGACTGGAGAAGATGCAACAAGAAGAGCAGAAAGGTATGAAGTCCAAGGAATCAAACAGAAATCATGTAAAGGTAGGAGGCCAGTGTAATGAAAACCACTGGGAGATATTATAACATGATCTCACATACATGTTGACAACGTCACTCTGGCTGCTATGTTGAGAATAGTCTATAGACATTAAAGGTAGAAGCAGGAAGACAACTTAAACAGCTACTGCAATTATTTAGGGCAGACATAATAATGATTTGAAATAGAGTAATAGCTACTGAGGGAATAGAAAGTGGATGAATGCTTACAAAATTTGAAGATGGATACCGTTTGTTTTTGTTTGTTTGTTTGTTTTTGAGATGGAGTCTCACTCTGTCACTCAGGCTGGAGTGCAGTGGTGCCATCTTGGCTCACTGCAACCTCTGCCTCCCAGGTTCAAGCCGTTCTCCTACTTCAGCCTCCCGAGTAGCTTGGGTTACAGGCACCTGTCACAACACCCAGCTGATTTTTTAAAATTTTTAGTAGAGATGGGTTTTCACCATGTTGGCCAGACTGGTCTCAAACTTCTGATCTCTGGTGATCCACCCACCTTGGCATCCCAAAGTTTTGGGATTACAGGCGTGAGGCTGGCCCAGATGGATACAGTTTCAATGATGTATCACATGTGGAATGCAAAATAAAGAGATAAGTCAAGGGGAATACCAAGATTTGGAACGATTTGGAAGAACAGAGTTAACATTAACTGAGATGGTGCTATGGTTGAAACGTGTATCCCCACAATTCATATATTAAAACCATAACTACCAGTATCTCAGAATTCAGCCTTGGATACATGGTTTTCACAGAGGCAATCAAATTAAAATGAGGTCATCAAGGTAGTCCCCAAACCAATGTGACTGTTTCTTTATAAAACAAGAAAATTTCAACACAGAGGCACAAAGGGAAGACCCTTACCTCATAGACCTCAGAAAGAAACAACTCTCTGACACCGTGATTTCAGACATCTAGACTTCAGAACTATCAGGAGATAAATTTCTTTTTTTAAGCACTTTGTTATGTTATCTCTAGGAAACTAATACCTATAGGGTATTATTTTTGGAATGACATGAGTTATAAGCAAATTAATGGGAAAGCAAACTCATTTGTTTACCTATTCTGACCAAAACAGAAGCTTTAAATATAATAGTTGTTTAAAATTTTTAAATATTTCGTTGATAATAATAATTTTTTAGGTTGGCCAATTTGCCACACAATGCAATTCAGAGGTCAGTTTTAATGAAATGATTTGTCTTTAGCTATTAAAGGGAGTTTCTCAAGTTAAAAACTATTTTTAAATTACATTTACAAAGCCTCCATTCCAACATGATGACACCAACTCATCTCTTCCTGGTTCTCTCCATGAAGTGCACTATGAGCTTAGGAAATAATTCCACAGGCAAACAAACAAGAATATCAAAAGGTGAAAAGAGGAAGGTGAGCTAACCAGAATCTCCAGTATTAGAAGACAGACATAACAATAGGGCAATTTACAAGCCCACAAAACAGAAAACACTACAGACACAGCATTTTTCAACCTTCCAGTAAGCCGGAGAAGGCTGCTCAGATAGGTTTGTGGTTTTCACCATGTCAAATTGAGGTCCTCCTGACAACACCAATAAGCCTGATAGTATGGGCATGGAGTACTAATCAGAAGCTAAAAATAGGTGGCTACACAACACTGGAAAGGGAAACACAACCACAACAATCTCCTGACCTGGGAAGTACTCTCCTTCCCCAAAAGGCTAGAGATTCCTCTTCCCCATCAAGAGTCTACAGATGGCTGAAAAGAAACAGCAAGGGAGATCTCACCATAATAAGTTGGCTCATTCACAAACCCTCTTCTTCCCCATGCATCAGGGATTTCTTTCCCTGTCTGACAGATACGAGGTGGCCTATCCTAAAGAACTTCAGGCAGCAGCAGCAGGAACCTGTAAGAGACCCAGAAGTACCAAGTCAACAAAGCAGACCAAAATAGCCCCACGAAGCCTCTGAAAATTAAATTGTAACTGGAACCAAAACCTACAAAGGTAGCTCAAGACCTGCTTAATAAAACCAAGCAGATGATTCCCTTCTAAACAAAAGATTCAAACAGAACCCAGGGGCTCCTTAAATAATAGACACAATGTTCAGGACACAATAAAAAAAAATTCACCCATGATACCAAAAAAACAGGAAAATCACAACTGGAATGGAAAAAGAGAACTGATGTCAACACCGAGATGAATCAGATGTTAGAATTATTTGACAAATATTTTAACTCAGTCATGATAAAATACCTCAAACCGAGCATGATACCCATGCTTGTAATCCCAACACTTTGGGAGCCTGAGACAGTAAAACAGAAAATAAACAGGTCTCTAAGAATTTGTGGGACAACTAATAACGGAAAATAAA
Organism: Mandrillus leucophaeus; assembly: GCF_000951045.1. Taxonomy (NCBI): domain Eukaryota; kingdom Metazoa; phylum Chordata; class Mammalia; order Primates; family Cercopithecidae; genus Mandrillus; species Mandrillus leucophaeus. Next base: position 444,405 of record NW_012106408.1, read on the forward strand.
CAAGTCTCTAAGAATTTGTGGGACAACTAATTCTGGTGTTGTGTAGCCACCTATTTTTAGTTTCTGATTGGTACTCCATGCCCATACTATCAGGCTTATTGGTGTTATCAGGAGGACCTCAATTTGACAGTCCAGGAGTTTGGAACGAGTTTCAACAACACAGTGAGACCCCCATCTCTAAAAAATAAATTTAAAAGTTAGCTGGGCACGGTGGTGTGTGCGTATAGTCCCAGCTAACTGGGAGACTGCGGGAAAAGGATCACCTGGGTCCAGGAGGTTAAGGCTGCAGTAAGCTGTGATTGTACCACTGCACTCTGGCCTCTGCAACAGAGTGAGACCTTGGCTGAAAAAATAAATAAATAACAATAAAAATATCTCAAGAAATAATTACAAATTGTCTTCAAATAAATGGGAGATCTTAACAATGAAATGTTATTTTTAAAAAAACGAAAATCATAAAACAAATACAGTACAATAACCAAAATGAAAAATAGAAAATAAACAGGTCTCTAAGAATTTGTGGGGCAACTAATAAGATCCAACTTTTCTATAATTGGAATACAGAAAGGTATGGGAAAATGAGAATGAGTCTAAAAGGGTATTTAAATAAATAATTGTTGAAAACTTCCCAAATTTGGCAAAAAGACATGAGCTTATAGGTTTCGGAAACTGAGCAAACTCAAAGAAATGCAGGACAAGACATTATAATGAAACTTTTAAAAGTAAAGAAAAAAATATTGAAAGCTACAGAGAAATTTCACATTGCCTATAAGAGTAAAACAATTCCATTAACAGTGGGGTTGTCATCCAAAACCAGGAAGGCTAGAGAAAAATTGGCCCAATATTTTTAAAACATTCAACTTAAAGGACTATCAACTGAAAATTATATATTCAGTGAAACTTTCCTATGAGAGAGAAGGCTAAATAAAGATAACTTCAGTTTTAGGATCAATTTTCAAACTCTTTTTTTTATTTTTATGATAAAAAAACTTTCCTTTGTTTGTCTTTGCCTTTCACATAAAGATAAAAAAGCATGTTTCTTCCAAATTGAAAGTTTTATTGCTACATGAAATTAAACATGCCTCCCCTTACAATGAGTGCTTGCTTATATTTTCTGCTAGCTATGGTAACAAATAACTCAGAATATCAGTATCTTGGAACAAAAACCACTTAACTTCCCATTCGTGAGACATGTTGGTAGTGGATAGAGGCCAGCATTGCTCAGTAGAATTCTCATTTCAATATCCTGGCTAAATGAATCAGTCTAAATTTGTCATATTGTAGCAACAATTTTGCAGCATTTTTCCTTGGTGATTATTAATAATTTTAAAAAATTTACATTCTTAGGACTCAATATGCAGTCACAGAATTCCAAAGGACATTCTTTCTAGTATTTATTAGAGGGCAACCAACCGAGCAGTGCTCACGTATACTCTTCAAAGAAAACAAAAAAAATCAAATGAATTTAGGAGTCGCCAGTCCATAAATACTTGCTAAACTCAAAACTCTTCATCTATATGCTTTGCAAGTAACATTTCAACTATCCTACTTTGATTTCTACATTGGTCCTTTAAAATCCCTGAGCATCTTAGTCATGAGTGATTTGTAAATGTGTGTGTGTGTATATATATATATACACATTCCATATCACATACAGATTTGGAACCAGTTCTATAAGCCAGCAATTAGAAATTTTCATGGCAATCACATGTGATGCGAATCAATTTATCTAGAAAGAGTTGAATATGTAGGAGTTTAAAAAGGAGCAGAAATCATATAGTTATTAGGAAATGTCTATCTAAAAGACAGGCAATAATAAATGCTGGAGAGAATGCGGAGAAAAGGGAACCCTTGTAGTCCATTGGTGGAAATGTAAATTCCTGCAACCACTATGGAGAACAATTTGGAGGTTCATCAAAAAATTAAACATAGAGCTACCATATGATCCAGCAATCCCCCTGATGGGTATATGCCTCAAAGAAAAGAAATCAGTACATTGAAGACCTATCTGCACTCTTATGTTTATTAAAGTACTTTTCACAATAGCTACGATTTGGAAGCAACCTAAGTGGTCGCCAACAGATAAATGGTTAAAAGAAATGTGGTACTTACATACAATGAAAGGAGTACTATTCGGCCATACAAAAGGAGATCCTGTCATTTACAACAACATGGATGGACCTGAAGGACATTATGTTAAGAGAAACAAGCCAGGAAAAGAAAGACAAAGATCACATATTTTCACTTATTTGTAGGAACTAAAAATGAAAACAATTGAACACATAGAGAGTAGAAGGAAGGTTACTAGAGTCTGGGAAGGGTATTGAGAATTGCGGGGGAGGTGAGGATGGTTAACGGGTACAAAAAAAAAATAGTTAGAAAGAATGAACAATACCTAGAATTTTATAGCACAGCTGGGTGACTATAGTTATTTAAAAAAAAAAAAAAAAAAAAAACTTAAAAAAGTATAATTGGATTGTTTGTAACACAAAGGATAAATACTTGAGGGGACAGATACCCCATTTTCTATGATGCACTTATTACACATTGCATGCCTGTATCAAAACATCTTATGTACCCCATAAAAATATACACCTATGTACCCACGGAAATTGAAAATTAAAAAACAAAGAAATGTGATTATGTCATGTGTTGCTAACAGTTAATACATCTAAAACCAACAAGCATTGTTCATTATCCCCAGGAATTCATTCTGGACTCATAGAAATTTTATTCAGTCATTGCTTAACTAGTATAACATAATTTTATACCATTGGAATAATCTGTAAATAGGATTAATACACAGAATAAAACTACCCTAAGCTGAATGACTTCCTAAATCACTGAACATAACCTAGGCAGAAAACTGAAAACAGAACCCATGGATGTAATTGCATCACTAAACCACACACTCCTTTTGACAAAAGCCATAGAATGATTAATAAGCATATGGGTTTGAGTGTACAAGAGAAACTTCCTCTACAGACCAACTAAAGGAGATGAAGTCTCCTTTTATTTTAACATCTTAACAAACCACAGATACATATATTAAAACTGCATTATGCTGGATGAGAAAAGGCTTTCAGAAATAAAATAAAGATTTGTTACTGACTTTTACTTCAAAAGGTTTTAACAGAGCGATCTTTTAGAACTCTTAGCTTAAATCATGTTACTGGATAATATTTGATTTGACTTATAGAATTTTTTCTCTACTAGGATTATGTAGACAATTTGCCTAGGACATTTTAAAAATTAGAAAATAATAAGATATCATTGACACCTTAATTCACATTCACAGGAAACAAATTATTAAAGGTAATATATTGATTGTGGTACCACTCAGTCAAATAGTTTTTGCCCATGACACACAAATAAGAAATAATTTTACATTTTAACTCCCCTCTTTAATAAATACATATATTACTGAAAGTTGAGGCAATATTTACTTTTAATATTTGCATTCCACCTACCTATATTTTGATTTTCCTATTTTTAATACATTTATTTAAAATATGTATTTTAATGCTGGATAAAATTTGTTGTTTTAATTTCAGGACCAAGTGTAGTTTCTTCTACTCTATATAAATTTAGGTAGAATGACTTCAAATTATTTGGAAGATGTATACTGTATATTCTTACTAGTGATATTACTGAAGTATGGATAATAGAATATTATAAGAAAGATGCTGACTCAAAGATTTGCAAATCCTCAGGATCCAAACATACAAAACTTTTTATCATCTCTCCTTCTGCTACTATAAATTAAAGGAAGTTTCCTCCTCCTATCCAATGTAAATCCTCCCTCTTCTTAGAAACTTTATGTAATCAGTTAACTTTTCTTTTCACCTGAATATTTCCCATTCATTTTGACATATGCCCAACTCATTTTAATCAACCAAATATACAGAGCACTCCCTGAATTTCCTTTAGAACCAAATTTCCAGAAAACAACTTTATATAATTGTTACATCCATATATTTTCTTCCTATTTATTCCAAAATTAACCATGATCTCAATTTTGACTTGATCATTTCAATAAAAAATGTTCTCACAAGGGACACAAATTATCTCTATGCTTAACATTCAACTGACATATTTTCAATCCTGATCTTATTTGGTATCTCAGCAGCTTCTGACAGTATTTACCATGTCTTCTAAAACATATTTTTTTTAAAAAAAAAAATTTAATTATACATCCTCTCTGAACTTTCATTTTAGTCTCTGTTATAACAAATCATTGCAGGAGTTCCTCAAGTCTGTTCCTTAGGCTTATTTTCTTCTCATCTCATATTTTCTAATTGTTGTTCTCAACCTTGAGCACAGCTTTAGTTATCATCTCTTTGAAAATTATTCATATGAAAATGAGGTATTCATCTATATAAAAATCTGTATCTCCCTTCTAGATACCTTTTTTTAGTTTCAAATCAGTATAGTCAATCACATATTTGAAACCTATCCCACTTATTTTTACCAGACCACGTTTTTGATATATCTAGAAAGACTTCTTTGTATTTTTTTTTAAATGCCAAGACAGTGGCTGTTAAAGTTTTCTCACCACAAAAATAATAACTATGGGAGACTGTGCAGATGCGAATTATCTAGATTTAGTCACTCTTCAATGTATATATACTTCAAAATATCATTTTGAACACAATAAATGCATACAATTTTACCTGTCAGTTAAATTTAAAAATGTAAATAAAGACTTCAAATTTAAGCTGTCCAAAATCAAATGTTACTAAACTCCTCAATCCTGCTCCCATCAAATATATTATCTTGCAGTGTTACATGTTTTAGTGAATACCATCAACACATATTCCATCTTATATATTAAAAAGTCCATATTTCCCTTACTCCTTATCCAGACTTACTAACTTTATTATGTCAGCATCGTTTAACTCTATCAGTTTCTATCCACCATGTCACTGAAGTTATAAACCACTGTCTCTTAACTAGATTGTTATAACTGTTTCTTAAAATTTCTCTTTGCATCTAAAAGTATGGATTTTCTGACAAAAGAAAAAGCTAAATTGTGTTCCATTGCTATGAAAGTTTGAAAGTCCAAAGTCCGTGGAAAGGCATAGAAAATCTAGCATGGCTCAACTACTATGTGGCCCCCACTTATACTTGCCCTTACTCCAAGCTCCTGTACTTTGTTCCTCTTTGCTCTTTAGGCTTAAGCCACATTAGGATTTTTACTATTCATAATATACACTTTGCATCATCCCACTCCCATTATAACTGCCATTTTCTCTATTTATAACGAGTGTTAATGTTAACTTTTCTTACTTAATTTTATTCAAACATATTTTACCTCACTTATCACTAGATTCAACCCCTTATATTTTCATATCCTTGTACTTCTTTAACATTTCACAGACTTTGTATTTTAATTAATGTCTTTCTATCCCTACTCAGCTATAAGCTCTATGAGGACATGAGCTACGTCCATTTTTCTTTTACAATGGGTTCCTGGAGTCTAGAAAAGGTATTCACTACATATTATCATTGAATATGAACAAACTCTATCAAAGACAGTTACTTTAGAAAGTAGATTTCAATTATTATAAGAAAATGTATATAACATATTGAAAATAGTATCTTAACCATAATTAGCAAATATTAAATAATGGAAATAAAGATGTGATCAACAATTAAATAGGAGCCCAGCTATCTATAACTTAGACAAAATCTCCCTCAGGAATTTTTGTAGTTATGAAGACTTCAAAAGATCACAATTACATAACTTAGCCAAAATTGCATAATTTAGCTAAAATTACATGATTACATTGTACAACTATAGAATGAAGGCCAAACCTAAGATAATTTAAACTCATAATGTTTAATTTAAAAGTTATAATAATTAGAATCTTGTCAGGAATTTTGGAACCTAAAAACTTGTCTTAACAATTTGCATACAATCACATTTTCTATCACATATTTAAAAGGCATCACATCCAATATAATGGTAATCAGGTGTCTCAAACATAAAAAATGTAAACACAAACTTAATCTCTACAGCGCCTACACATATGCAACATGCATGCACAAATGACAAAATGGCCTATTGCTATATCTATATATTTTCTCTGAAAATGAATGAATGAATGAATGGTGAAAAATATGTTTTATTTTCCCTTTTATGATACACTATACATTCGCAAAGCATATTCAGGCACACTAACATAACGTCTCACTATGCCCAAGATATTTGGCAAGAAAGATGAAAAGAAACTGGAATATTACAGTCATCGCTTAGTTAGCCATTATGTCAAGATGAAAGAAAAATGAGTAATAACTATCTCAATCATAGAAAGATAACGATTACTTTAAGATATTGTATTTATCAATTCAAACTGATAACACATGCCCAATTTACTTGTGTTATATACCTCAAAATATAAATGTGACTCTTGAGGTGTCTATCAACTGATTTAAAATAAGTGAAACTTCAGTGCTTTCAGACCTCAACACCCAGTGAAATCGAATGAAGTCAGATTAGTGTCAATTTTCTAGTATGCATTTTACTTTTCCCACTGGCATATGTAGGCCATTAAAATCCTCTTCATCTTCTAATGACATCTCCTTATGTCTATTTCTGAAAGTGCCAAAAGGATGCCTTATGAGAGCACAAAGCAATCAATTGGTTATTCTCACCTCCCCCTACAGAAGGCATCTGCCAGGTTCTTCCTGTACATCTTAGATGCTAACACAATCATTCCTTACTGTGAAAACTTTGAAATTACGTCATGGTTGATATTGCCATCTGCTGCTCACCTGGAAGTTACTGAGCAATGTTGGTGCCAAAGTCAAAATAGAATGAAATAATATCCCCTAACTTCATGCGATTCTTTGTCATTTGGCATGTACAGCAAAACTTGTCCCCAGAAAACATCCTGTCCTAAACTATACTTATTTATTATATGCTTTTGCTTCAAACTGAGGCTCCAGCCTTGTCGAAGATTCTGGACGGAAACAGGTGCTACTCTATCCATTCTGCACTCTGTTTCACTCACTTTCCTCCTTATTGTCCACAAATACACTCAGTTACATAATAACATCAAAATACTTTGGCTAAAATAAAAGGCTCTATGGATAACCAATGGCTCAAATAGATGCCTGGGCACAGGATATCATTTAATGCAACTGATGATGTGAGAACAAAACAATGAAATACTCTGACTATATTTTTAGTACATTATTTTAGACTAGTTTCAAACAATAGTTAGCTAAGGTGAAGTTATAAGTGAAGGGTTTTTTTTTTTTTTTTTTTCAGATTTTGTTCATTCTAAACCACTAATGAATTGACAGTGAGACATTAGGATATACTGAATATGGTTTGGTTAATATTCTTTCAGACCAGTGGCATACAATAGGTAACTTGAAGTTGAGTAAAATGTACTTTATGTTTTGTTTTGTTTTGAAGAACTGACATAGTAGAAACAGAAGAGTTGGCCTCCTCTACTACATTTTATAGACAAGGAAAATACAACTCAATATTGAAAAAGCATTTAATTGTGAAATTTGTCAGAGATCTAAACAGGTATCCGATTATTGGTTTCTTATAAAGGTGACTATTTTAGAGTTTTCAGAATTGCAATCACTATTTTTACTTTCAATTTATAGGAATTGATGTGAAATTAAATACTTAATGTTAGCATAAATTAATATATTTTGGTATACTTAGGCCAAGAGTATGCATTAATGTATATAAACAATATGATCTATATTCTAGGATTTCGGAGGTTATCAATGTCTAAGATATGTATGCATATTGTGCATGGAAATCATTTGTAAAAACAAATCATAACATTTATGTAATTTCTCATTGATGTCCTTTGTTGCCAAGTGTAAAGCTCACCAGTATAAAATGTATATCATAACTTTTCTTCAGGATCATGGAAGTATTGGCATTCAGATGAGCAATCAACCTAAGAAACTGTCTACATTGTGTAGTGGCCAAGCATAGGCTTTCGAGTCACACTGCCAAGCTCCAAGGCCTGTCCCCTACACTTCCTAGCTCTGCGACCTTAAGAAAAGCACACTTTTCACTGTGCCGTGTGCAAAATGAAGACATTTGTTTTGAAGAGCGATTGAATGAGTGCATTATAATAAATAGTGTCTTGTACTTAGTGAGAATTCACAAACAGTTACTTTCTTCCTATTATCTAAGGTTGTCATCACATATATGAGGAAAAAGAGGCCAGCATAAGTTATATCAGGATACTATGGTTGATTAGTGATACTATTCCTGAAGGAAAGTGGTTTCATTTATACATTCTTCTTGATTTCGTGTGCCCCTCCTTTCTTTCCTTAAATATCCTTTAGTAGTGTAAGATATGACTAGCATAGGTCCCTCTGCTCATGTGCTTTAATGTTACATTGCTACATTATCATTTTGCACTACCTGCTATCTTACTCTTAATGGTAATGTAAAAGAGAAAAGGTGTCACCCAGGTCTCATGTCCCCTGTCCCCTGCCTTAAAGATTCAGTTCATGTTCTGTCATTCCAAAACTAAAATACTAAAGTATCACTGATATGTAACAGTTCATATATATATGTGTGTGTGTGTGTGTTTATGTGTGTGTGTGTGTGTGTGTATTGCACTGCAAAGTTTAGAACAGTCTCCATATGTGGAAAATAAAATATATGGGTGTTGTGCCCAACTTCTCTGTTTAGTCCTATTGACTTACATTTGTTTTCACATGCAACATAATATATAATATAAAGAAGTAACTTTAAATACTGGAATTACATCACATCAGAGTTAAAAATTATATCTGTAATATAAATATAAATGATCACTTACAATTTTTGATCGAATAGTTGATAACAGTGAATTTTATGAATTCCCTCTCAAGATTTTCTTTGCATATCAGTATAATAATTTTGCTTTTAACTCCTCTTTGAGTAATCATTCTATTTGCTCATTAACTAAATCATTTAAAAAGTTGAAGTTGATTATGTAACCTGAATTTTCTATTTTGAAATATCAAAATCATTTACCACTTACTGAAAAATCACATTGAAAAAATAATTGTCACTTTTAGATAGATACTACGCATTTTCAAGTGCATTATCTCTTCCTTGTGGTTACATGCCCATTGTATTTGAATATTTTATTTCTTTAGAAAATATTCTTTTCTTGTGAGTTTTGTTTACAAGATTTTGATACTCCCAAAACATTTTCAGTTCTCTTTTTAAAACTGGTATTTGTTTTAGTTTATTACTCATTGTTTAGTGGCAGTGACAAAGGAAGAAAAAATGTTTCTTCAGACGATTATAATTAATGTGAGAGATTTGGGTCAGACGTTTGGATTAAGATGTTGGATTTAACTTTCAGCAGTTTTTCCTCACAATTGGGATGGTCATCCTGGTCCTTTGAAAGGACAATGGTGGAGGCACTCATATTTTGATATCATTAATGTTCATTATATTTAAAAACTAGCTGCCCTCATGGTGATTGGAAGTTTGCTAAGTGACATTTTGATGTTAAGCTGGCTTTCCACACTAACTAGAAATTTGTGAATTCACAAAACTACACATAACTTTTTGTGAGCATAACATCTGTCATTACTCTGAGAGTGGAATTCTAAGGGTAATTCTCAGATCAGAATTTTGTACCACTCTGATAAAATCATAGCTCAAGGTGAATTCTATCTTATCAGGCAATAGCTAAGCTGGCACCCATTTCTTGTAGGAATAGCCCTTATATAATCTACGATGGTATACTCTTCATTTAAAGCATCTATTGACAGCATTATTTGTATGTCCAGTCTAGTGAAAATTACTGATTCGCCATATTACGTATTACCATTCTGCATTATGTAGAATGTCCACTAAAACAAGAATATATTCTTTTGCAGTATGAAACTTTTACTATGTACTTGGGATTTCTCATAATTTATCTGACTTAATTATTATGAAAATACTTTAAGGTCTGTCTGTATATATGAAGAAACTGGAGCTCAGTAAGGTTAAATATTATGTCATTGTCACATCATGAGTGTTCAGAAGTCACTTTTGAGTCCAAGACCAAGCTATACCCAAAATCCCTGGCAAACATTTTAATTAAAGGGGATCCCAGGGGGTAATAAGTACATTAGCTCCCCAGGGGACAACTTTGGAATGCAACATTCAGGAACACTTAAAGTGTTTGAGAGCATTCTGTTGAAGTTCTTGCTTTTGACTCCTACATATGAACAAAGAAGAAAATAAAAATCATACATATATATAGGTCTTTCAATTTTTGTTGCCACTTCCAATTATAATGAAATGTTTCCTTTCATTTTTCACTATGTTTATTTTACTGAAAGATTATTTTGGCTAACAGATTCTGAAGCAATTTTATTCCAGCTAAAAGAGTTGAACAAATTTCAAACATATCCATCCCATCATAGAAATTATTTAGCTACACTGAGGTCCAAGTGAAAAGAGAATAAAATTTCCAAGCATCTCTCATTACCGAGTCTTGATTGAAAGTTACAGCCAGAAGATGAGGGGTAGCTTATTCTTAGTGAATATGTGTGTACATATATGTAGGTGTGATTTGATGGTGATGATGAATGGTTTGTTTTCATCTGGTGATATAGAATAAAAGGCAACGGGTAGGAGAAGAGAATCATATCAAAAATAAAATGACATTCAAATCCATGTTCTGACACTATTTGGCTTAAAATATATAATTTCTCATTTGAGTCTCTTTTTTTTAATGTAAAATGCAGACATTGAGATAATCTCGCAGATTCATATCATAGCAGTAAATACAAATTAGAAATCGTTTTTAAATGAAGGATTCCTAATGCTTATATCAGCCATCTTTGTCACATTATGACTTAATATTTTTCAGCAATAGTACTAACAAAGAAATTTATTATATGCCAGAGACATAATAGATAACATTTATTATATTTTAAATATAAATTCCATAAAATAAAATATAAGAAAGGAAAAGACACGTAAAATCAGGAAGCAACAATAAATATGTTCTGGAAACAAATAAAGCACTCAAATAAATACTTAGGAAACACATGGAAGAAAATTTTCCATGAGAGGAGCAAAGACCAATCATTCTGTGTAACAAGGGTAAAAGAACAGATCTAAAAATTAAAACTACTGCACGAAATTCTTATTAAGGTGATTGTATCAGTATCAGGTGACATTAATATAATATAATATAATAATATATAATGTAGTAACAAATGATTAAATTTCTACTCTTTAGGATTAACTACTAACATTTACTCTGATTAAAAGTTAACCAGATCACTGTTCTATACAGCAACAAAGGAATAAATATTCCTCCAGGTTTCATTAAGGCATGATCTGATTTGAGTAAAGAGAATTAAAATAGAACTCATCTGCAGAAAACAAACAGAACGCTAAAAATGGAGAGCAGTGAATTATATATTAGCAAGAGGAAATAATAAGAAAGTCAGTGAGTTTCAGAGTCAAAGGATGTTTTCTACTGCAGGATTTAAGCCACAACACTAAAAGCCATTGTGTCCTTGCTGCAAAAAATACATATAATTTAAGATAAGTTAAAACAATAACAGATTTTTTCCTTAGATGGATATCAAATCTTTTTTTTTCTGCTACGAAAAAAAATTATTTTTAGTGTTGAATGTTACAGCTTTCTGGAAGCAGCAGATTATGAAGAATTGTAATCTTCTATCATACCACATTAAAAATCTTTTCAGTTAGTAGAGCATTGAGACTAAAATTTGCTGTGCAACAAATACAACTTGAAATCCCTACTTCTGTGGGGTTGGCTTACTGTTGCATGATGCTTGCTAAAACTCAGATTTCTCCCTCGACCTTCTCTTGGTCGTAATTATCCACATAAAATCACCAAATGCATGGCTCTCAGCCACTCACCTCAGAAGGCTGAATCATGTCTGGAATTGTGGAATCACAGGCAGCAATAATATCCATAATTTGACTTCCTGGTTTTGCCGGTATTCTATTCTAGAATGTTCTTACACATCCTTTCTCTATTCATTCATTAATTAGTTAAATAATAACATTTATTCAGTAATATTTATACACTATAGTAGGCACTGGGCATAAAAGATGGATCAGATACACCCCCTGCCTCAATTGCTTAGAGCACTGTATACATACAGAAAAATAAAGTCATGTAAGAGAGTGGCAAGAGGTGCTGTTTTTAACAAGGTGTTCAGTACAGCCCCTATGAAGAGGTTACTAAAGTAAGGATGTGAGTCATATGCAAATCTGGGAGAAAAGTTCTCTAGGATAAAGGAGAAACCAGTGCAAATGCACTTTAAATGCAGCACATCTCAGAGAAATCTCTGATTCTTTCTCCCTGAACCCATCCATTCCCCCAACCACACACAAACCAAATGTGCTGTTTCTTTTTTTATTTACCCATTTTAGTAAATGTTAGCCTTCTGTAATGTGGCAGTATTGAGAGACCTGACTTCACTTGGTGATTCTGCAGATTAAATAAATTTATATGTGATACTTAGCATGTGATATATAGGCAGTGAACGTATGTTAAACAATAGTCATTTTTGCTATTATTTGTTTTGCAGACTTTTCATTTTGGTATTATGTTTTGTCTTGCTGAAATTTCAAGATAGTTGGAGTCTTGTTTGTGTCTTCTCTGTTTGGATACACAGCGTTTTTTGATATCATTATTTTTGTCTTTGCTAATACTTTTTAAGCTTACTTGGTGTTTTTAAAGATTGTGATCTTTATGTTGTAATGTACACATATAATTGTGTGAGCACAAACACACATTTATTTTAGATTTCTTTTTTCTCCAACTTTAAGTCAATTTTGGTAAATTATATTTATATTTGGAGCTTTGAAAAATCTTGCAATCTTTATTTGTAGAAAAAAGCTTTAAAATATCAATTCAACTTTCATTGTTCTATGGTTTCTATTAATAACAAGTTGTAATATTTTTGTTTCTATTTTGAGACAGAGTCTTACGCTGTCACATAGGCTGAAGTGCAGTGGTGCAGTCTCGGCTCACTGCAACCTCTGCCTCCTGGGTTAAAGCGATTCTCCTGCCTCAGCAGCAAGTTTTAATATTTTTGTTTCAGATACAGAGTACCATGTGTTAAATTTCCCTTTTTCATGTGTATTTGCCAATGTCTTCTCATATTTGTAAAATGTTTCGATTTACGCCATATTTCTACAGGTACAAGGGCTTGTGAAGTTAACTTTTTTGTTGTTATAAGATTAGCTTACTCATCCCACTGAGTAGTATTTCTTTTAATTATGTTTTTTGATACTAATTTTATTATAATATTAGTTACTATTACTTTCTTTGTATCTTCTTTCTCTCCTAAGGTTAAATGTTATATTTAATTTATGCTTACTAGAAAATTTTAAAGCTGTAATGCATATTACCATTTCAGACCTGTATTTCCATCCAAGTGTTGTAGATTTACTTCCCTTTTTCATGCTTTGTAGATTTTTACTTTGCTTGTGTCTGCTTGTTATAAGAAACTCTCTGTTTGCTTTTATTGCTATGGGGCAAGGGTTCTCAACCAGAGGTGAGTTTTTGCTTCCTAGGAGATATTTGGGAATGCCTAAAGACTCTATTGGTTAATGTGACTTGTGAGCAGAGAATGGTGGAGGGAGAGTGTTACTGACATATACCGGGTAAAGACTAGGGATGCTGCCAAACATCCTAGAATGAACAGATGGCATCTCACCACAAAGAATTTTCCAGCCCAAATGTCAGTAGGGCTAAGGTTGAAAACTCTTACATTTAGTTTTATGAGTTTGTGAAAGTTTTTGTCTTTTTAATACTCCATGAATATTTTAATAGGTGTCAGGTTATATGCAGGCCCAATACTATCTCTTTTCAAAGTATCTTACATCCTTTTTTTCTAAATTAGTTCATGTCTTTTTTATGAGAAGTCCTTCAGGATAACTTCTGTATATAGACAAGCCCCAGTTCACGGCTATTCTGAATTTTAGATTTCTTATTCTTTATATGCCGCCAAGATGAATTGAATTGCATTTATGTCACTGGAAGGAGGTAAGAAGTCAATGACTTATGCCCCTGCACATGGCTATCTTTTATATTGCTGGTTTAACAATATACTCTATAAAAGTATTTTTAATCTGAGTTCAATTTGTCATTGTGGCTAATCTTCAAATCATGACAGGCTGCATGGTAGATGCATTCCTTTTGCATAATTCCAGGTATATCATTCATGTTATATTCTGTGTTGTACAAAAGTATAAAGTATGTATGTAAGTAAGTTACATTATGTGTAAGAAGTGTGGAGAAAAGGCAAGCATGAGGAAGGATGATAGTGGAGAGCGGTAGGAACTAAATTTTCAGCAGAATTGCTCAGAGAAGTCCTCACTGAGAAGTTCACATGAGCAAAACTTGGAAGGATACTGAGGAAAGGGAGTTTTAATGGAAATGTAGCACAAATATAAACCCATACAGTAAAAATCTGCTTACAATCTTATCAGGCTCAAAAGTGCCATTATTCATTTGCATATGTTAAGTGACCACCAAATGTTATACCTAATTTCAATAAATGGCAAATTTGGGCAAAGAGAAGGAGAGTGGCTTGGCTAAAGTTTCAGAGGATTAATTTGGGAGCTGTAACGGGACCTGGGTGGGGTCTTTGACTGTTTTGTAATCCCACACATTTTCCACTATGCACAGCACTTTATTTCCAACTGTCACTAGAAATCATAGCAAAAAAGGCCGGATATGGTGGCTTACGCCTGTAATCCCAGCACTTTGGAAGGCCAAGGTGGGCGGATCACGAGGTCAGGAGATCGAGACCATCCTGGCTAACACGATGAAACCCTGTCTCTACTAAAAACACAAAAAATTAGCCGAGAATGGTGGCGAGTGCCTGTAGTCCCAGCTACTCGGGAGGCTGAGGCAGGAGAGAGAATGGTGTGAACCCGGGAGGCGGAGCTTGCAGTGAGCTGAGATCGCGTGACTGCACTCCAGCCTGGGCGAGAGAGCGAGACTCTGTCTCAAAATAAATAAATTAATTAATTAATTAATTAATTAAAAAGAAAAAGAAATCATATCAAAAACATAAAATAGACCAATGAATCAATAGCAATAGCAAAATGTATCATTAAGAAACATATAAAATAAGTACTTTGAAGCATATGGTGAATATAAACTCATCATTTATACATACAAAACAACTATTCCCTTAATATTGTCTACAGTAACATAAATCTCACCACTACACTCTCATCCTGTATGCTTATTAATTTACTTCTTTTTCTCTAATTTACTAAACTATGTTGATTTTGCCTTTTAAATGAGTCCTGCCTGCTTCCATGGTCATTGTTAATAGTTTCCCAAAGTACTTGTCTGTAGTTCTATGGACAACACTGTGAGGGTTGATTGGGTGAACTGTAGCTGAGGATGTTACTGGAAGAAATAGCAACCTAAATACACTCCAGAGATACTGTAACCTTTTAACACTGCTATTCTTTTTTTTTTTTTCCTTAAGGTTCATCTCAGAGGTAATGTATGCTAAAATATTAATTATTCATTCTTCCAAAGCTTTCATTAAAATAGTCAACTATAGCCCTCTCCCAACCAAACTGAAAAGTTAGCTAATTCTAGTTTAATCTAACTTCTGCTCAGGTATTAGAATCATCTTCATTTTATCAAGCCAGTCTTTGCAAAGCATTTATAATGACTCTTCATTTTTATCATGTTATATAAAAATAAGTTGTGCTCAAAATTTTTTATCCTCCTGCTTGTCTCTCCTCACAGCTTCACCTCACAACTCATTTCACTGCTTCTTTCTTTTCACATGGATACTGCATGCTTACCAAGGTCATTCACTGTTTTCTGGAATGTGACTGTGCTATTTACTGTTGAAGAAAATTAAAATTCTTCATCTTTACAGATTATATTTGTTGATGAGGCCTTTCTTGTATCTCTATGCCTCACAATAATACTGTTATCTTGATTCATTTTCCCTGTGACTTCCTCTATGTGGATATCATTACTTGTCTGTTCTTTACACATTTTCATTTCACATACCTATTCTTTTCTATCTACAGATACTGTTTCTATGACTTATTATTTCTTATCACAAATTCCAATCATAAATCCTGGGATATAGTAAAGTCTATGGTACTGTTCTTTTTAGGATAATATGTGGTGTTATTTGAGGGGTAGAATGTGTAATACTCAAAAGAGTAATTTCTTACTACAAAATTCCTTAATAAAGATGTTTTTGGATTGGTTGTTTTTTCCCCACACACTATCTGGGGGACATTTCAAGAGCAGTTCTTCAGAGGTTGGCTGGTCAATATAACAGAAGTACAATAATCCACAAGTACAAATGTCCTTTATGAAGAAATAAACTGATATTTATGAAAGTAACTAATAGCTGTAGGAACAAAATGTCTATGTACCTTTTAAAATAAGTTCCAATAGATAGCAGCCCATTTAAATACTTATTAAATAAAAGCAGAAGTATCCAAAATTTTGACCTTTTAAATCTAATAGATTTTGCCAGGGAAGTAACTATATTAGATAACAGAGACAATTCTTTGGCAGGAAATTGATATCTGATTGAAATTCAAGTTATCAGAATTATTCAACAAAGATCTAGTATTTCCCCAAGGACTATTCTTACATGATTTGTGAAACTGTGAATATAAGTTCTTCAGATTCAATGTCAGTTATTTCTTGTAGGGTAGCGAGTGTCTGTAGAACTTCACACACAGATCTTTTTAGTGTGCCATACAGTTTCAGAAAAATAGTACTAAATTTAGAAACTTAGTATTTCTTGCGTTTTCATTTTAAAGACAAGAGAACTCTGTTTTTAGAAAACCCTGTGTACTTTATCTTTAAATATACAACGAGCAGAAAACTTTTGGGTCACATAAATGTACAGGTTATTATCTTATGTTTCCTTTTAAAGTTATACATGAGATTTCACTGAAATTTGAATTTTAAGAAAACTACATTGATAGTCTCATTTTTAAAGTTATTCAAAGTCTATGGCTTAATATTTTGTGTGTCAATGGTCATTTGCCATTGTTTTCCCTATCCTACATCTAATATCCCTTCTAAGATTGCTAGATGAGTAAAAGAATAATTAATTAATTGACAAATAGATTGATTAATTAATTAGTATAAGTACACCCTATTCAGACTTGCTAAATTTGTAAACTCTAGACTGGAGGTAATTTCTGTGGCTTGTGACCAAGAGCTTTGACTGATGTACGACTTCTTATCCAGGTTCACAGCATCCTTAAAGACCTGTCAAAGGGCGATTATCTATGTGCTACTTCACTAACCCCCCAAAATAGTTATAGTTTTAATGTAAATTATCTTAAGCAACTGGTTTTAATAAGTCACTATAGTATTTGTAATAGTCTAACTGGTATTATTGCCTGCTTCATAGTTGTTTGTCTGGCAAGCAAATTTTGGGTAACTTGGACACCATTAATTTTTATATCCTTTGATAGCACATCACCCAGTTCTACTGTAGCTTTTCAGAACTGAACTGAAATAGGAAATTTGATTACTCTTTATAGATTTTTAACATTAGTTCTGTTAATTTCTGTACACATAGTCATCCTTTTTGCCAGATTCCTTTTTAGTACCTGGGCATATACTAATGAGAAAACTTGTCTGAGTAGATACAATTATGAGAGAAAGGAAGGAAAAAACACAAGGAGGAAGGTCCAGAAATCATTTTCATAGTGACATGGAACGCACAACGTTGATCACGTTAATATCAGACATTACCCACCTAAGCTAATAAGCCATGGAAAATTGCAGATGTTTAAAAGTCAGTAATGAAATAAAACCCAGACTGTTGACCTACACATGTGAATATGCCTAAACATAGGCCCTTAAAACTGTGCCTCTGGATGAAAGGGAAAAGTTAATAAAGATTGAAAGCTCTGTCTGCATAGCTTTACATGCTGGTGTTTAAAAAAAGCAAAAATAAACAAGGCTAATAATATTTCAAGGTAGAGCCTGAGATGGCAATGTGTTCAACGTGCAAGATTTCAGATTACATGTTTTCAGTGTATATAACTTCAGACATTACTTCAAAGCAGGCAAAATGTACCTCTTTAAACTATGTGTTCAAGGCTCCAGTTGCTGCTATGCAATATGTGGTTTGTTATATCAGTGGTTACAACTTGACACAGCCATATATAAATGGTTTGGTGCACAATTTAGGACTCCAGTGTATATGATATATATAACTTTAGGTGCCAGAATTTATAGAATACTCAGAATTCATATTTCCTCATATCCAGAATATATACCTGAATTCACTAGTGGATACAGCTTCACATGCTTAAGTAATTCAGATTACTTCCATTTTAAGAAACTGAGGCAAGAAAGAAATTTCATAAATAATATTCATATAGTGTGTGTAAGTTTGGGTTTCCCAGAAAAACAAAACCAATAGGATACATATATACAAAGATATACACTACAAGGGGTTGGCTTTTATTATTATGGAGTCTCAGAAGTCCCATGTTCTGCAGTTGGAAAGCTGGAGACCCAAGAGAGCCAATGGTATAGTCTTAGTTTGAGTCCCAAAGGCTTGAGACTCATGAAATCCAGTGGTGTAAGGTCATGTGTGAATCTGGACCTGAGTTAAAAGGAAGGACATAGTTCTATTATCAGTCTTCTTTAAAATATTTTCTTTAATACTGTGCATTCAAAATAAATTATACTATATGCAGGCTAAATGTACAGTGTACTTTAAATATGATTTAATATAGTTTAAAATGTTCTTCCCCAATTAATACACTTCCAACAATTAACGAAATGAAATAATTACAATCTATTAGGCCATGAAAACATTGAGTCCTGTTATACTTAAATTGACTCCCCTAACTTAAAGTTTAATTTGTCTTTTTAATTTGTTAGCTGCTGGCCCATTTATAAAATAAATCCCGTTAATGTTCAGTGATGCCAGCTTTCTTCTACAGGTGGCAAGATAAAACAGGTGTAGAGTCATGAAGAAATAGATGTCATTGCTGTCCTGTTGCTATTCTTATGGAAGACTGATAGACCATGAGTATCAATGTATCAGAAAGAGAAGAGGTGGGGAGAGAAGTTCATGCAGCCTTGACCTGAAAGGACAATGTTGATCTTAATATACATTGAAAAACTGTTATACAGATAAATAATAAAATAAATACATGTTGCACAAATATATACAGTATATTTAGTGTATATTTATATGAATACAGTATACATATAAATACTGTATAAACGTGTGTGCATGCATGTGTGTGAATCTGTTGGTGTTAGGTACTGAGAATAATATAGAGATCAATAAAATCTTTTAAAATTTAGCGGGTATTCATTGCCTACCTAGTAGGTTTCAGATAAGTTTAACTTTTTGCTCAACAGTAAGCAGTATGTTCCATGTTGTATTAGTTTCTTAGGGCTGTCTTCACAAAGTACCACAGATTGGGTAGCTAAAAATAACAGAAATTTATTGTCTCATAGTTCTGAAGTCTAAAAGTACAAAATCAAGATGGTAGTCAGTCTTCTTACTCTTGGAAACATCCTACTCTGTCTATGGAGTAGCTGTAATTTCACTACTTTACTTTTTTAATAAACTTAAGGTTACTTTGCACTGCAGACTCACCCTGAATTCTTTCTTGCGTGAAATCCAATAACTCTCTCTTTGGGCCTGGATCAGGACCAATTTCCTGTCTCATTAGAAAGGCCATGCTTCCCCTGAAATCCTTACTTGCCTCTTCCTATCTTCTGGTGGTTTGCAGGCAATCTCTGCTGATCTTTGGTTCGCAACTGCGTAATTCCAATTTTTTGCTTTCATTGTCACATGGTGTTCTCCTTGCGTGTCTCTCTTTCCTCGCGTGTCTGTCACCTTATAATGACACCAATCATATTTGACTAGAGGCCCACTCTACTCCAGTATGATCTTTTCTTAGCCAATTACATCTTCAATGACTCTGCTTCCAAATACGTCACATTTTGAGCTATTGAGAGTTAGAATTTTAATATATATTTTTGTGGGAGATACAATTTCATCCATAATGTATGTGTTATCTAATTTCATCCTATTTAATCTTATAATTTAGTTTTTATCATCACTATTTTACAGATATGAAGAAGTTCTAAGTCAAATTAGTTTAATGAACTTCCAACTAATAACTGGAGAAATTGACATTTGAATCTCATCTTTCTAATCATAAAGTCAGTAAGGGAATTCTTATGAAAAACAGCTAACTAAAATGCAAGACAGTTAAATCAGTGCCACTAGATACAATGGAAGGAAAAGAGGTAATTAATTACTTCTGACTGGAGAGATCATGAAAGGCTTAATATAGGTTATTAGAGTTGAGTTCAATCTTAGTAGGTGGATTAGAATTTATTAGGGAAAGGAGAAATGTGTAAAGGTTGGGAGGGCTTTGAAAACCATATGAAAAGATCATGGTATTTAAACCAATTGTCCTTTTCCACTCAAGTAACAAGTCTTAGAAAACCTCGCTCAATCTCACTTAAAAAGGGAATGTATTGGTTCAAGTAATTGAAAGTCTAGAAATAGAGCAAGATTCACAGTTAGCTTACTTCAGTGGCTTCATGTCTGTGAATTCACTCCAATTTCCCTTAGCTGTGTCAGCTTCAGACAGGCTTTCTTCTCGGGCTTTTTCTCTTAAAATGTCAAAATAGGTATACTCTATGTACACCAAGATTTGCCAAGAAAGAGATTCTATTATCTCCTGGCATGATAAGAAAGAGTCCTGAGATTCTCATTTATTTCACATATGTCTATTCTTGAACCAATAACTGTATGTCATAAATGTGAATATGTAAAGAAGTTAGCACAGTACATGGCACACATTTAATATTAGGTAGGTATTAGTTGCTATTATTAGGTTCTCATTCTTGATAACACAGAGAACACTGTGTATACCTCTATCATTATACCTAACATATTATATATTTTATTATTTCAGTGAGTGTTTGCATTTCTCTTCAGAATTTCTTAATAATGGTCTATCATAGCTTACTCATATTGTATCCCCAATAACTATCATGTTGTAAAACATATATCCAGTTGGTTTTTAAATGAAAGAATGCTTTTCACTAATGTGAAAATGTATATATGATGAGACTAGGTTGTTCACATAAGAATTGAATAATAGACCAAATTCCCTGTTATATACACCTTTTAATTGCATGAAAATTACTTTTTTAGTATTAAATGAAAAGATTGAGAAAAATTGTACAGTTATACTGCTTTTGGTAACTCATTAAAACTACATAGAACTCCAGGAACTCTTGGTAGTAGCATTAAATTTAATTTCTCTTTTCTTAGAACTTCAACAGATTAACTAGAAAGTACTGGATATTTTCTATTTGATTCAACAAATGTTTACTAATCATTGATTATGGAAAGTACCAATTACACAACATGATACTGGTGGGAAACAGTTGAATCAGTCATCGTTCTAAAGATATATATTGTTAAGAAGTGTCACAGTTAAATCAACATGCCATGCTCATAATTTCAAAAGATTTTATTAAGGTTCCAGAGAAACATAAGGTTTCTGGAAACTATACATTCTAGATATATTATTAGATATATAAATATTCTAGGTGACATGTATATTGTTGTCATGCTAATGTGACACTTCATCAAATTGATTATATTTTATCTGTTGTTATCTTATAAGAATACAACTATCTGCTATCTAACTTCTCCTTTCTAAGAAAAGTTTGATATAATTTCAAGTAATTTTTTCGGTTAATCTCTGTTATTTTTCATTTACTGAAAACTGTGCACCTGCTTCTTTTTTTGAATTTTAAATTTTGATTTATTCTTTCTTGGAAGATGATTTTTAAATACAAGCATTATGGTTATATATGTTTATATATATGATGCCTTATGTTTATTTTGAAACACACACATATATGGCACATAGAAAAATAAACTTCTGAAGCCCATGATTACATAAACAATAAGATGTTATCTCTCATCTGCCTCCTCTTCCTGAACCTATATTGCTGCTTGTAAATGTGGGGAACTTTATATTTTTAGCAGATGTGTTTAACTTTTATAATTTAGAGCCCTTTTCACAAGTACCTTAATATTTCATTAATCTAATGAAGTATTATGATTTTATAGGGAAGGAAAGAGGTTCGGAGAAGGTAAGTGACTTAAGGTCACATAACCAGTAAGTACACTGTGTCACAAACCCATGACTTTTGAATACAAAACCCAGTCTTTTTACTATGCAGTGCTGAAATTGAGGGCAAAATGGTTCATGCACAATGGACTCAATTAGAAAGCACCAATAGTTTAAGTTTTGGCCAGAGAAATCCAATTAAACAAACTAGAGAAATCCAATTAAACAAACTAGCTAGTCCAAACTTTGAGTTAAAATTTTTTTCGGATTGCATTTAGTCTTCATCTTAACCTTTGGTCACTGGTGTCCTGAAATTTATTGACTTCTCTGTTGTCAAGAGTTAAATTTTCCTTTTCTTCTATTAATAGTTTCCAGTTGGTCCGTCTTAGTTCAGTACAGGGCTGTTTTTAGTCACACAACTTGCTCCACCAGTTGGTTTAAAGGTATAGCTTATGTACAAATAGATTTTAGTTTTCATTTTTGATTTTCAGCCTGGAGCAGTGGCACACTAATCTATTGCTGCATTATCCACAAACCTCACTATCAACCATTGCCAAGGCTCACTGCAGGGTCAGAGTCTGAGATCTCATTGAAGCTCTTCCATCAGCAAACCAATACATTGATTCTTTACTTGTTTTCTGACTCAGGTCTGCTGTTAGTATTTATTTCAGTAATTCTCAGTAATTCTCTTTAAAATATCATGCTAATTCTCCTAAGTTCCTCTTACATTAAGATCTTTTCCAATTGTTGGAGATCACATAATTCAAACATCTACTTAGCTACACTGGGTTCAGGCTGAGAAGCTGTTTCTCAGCCCAACCTCCTGGGGTAATCATCCACACACACCTGGCTTGGCTGCATTGACCAAGAGTAACAGTGCATCTGCACCTGTTTAAGAAAATTTCTGAGATCTTGCCAACATTTTGTAACACACACATGCTCATTCACACAGTCTTAGGGACTGAGTCCATTTGTCTCTGTATCCTCTGCAACTGTTATGTATCAGGCACATGGCAGGTGCCCAGTAAAGGGTTCCTAATGAATGAATTCTCAGCCTTCTGCTGGAATTCACTTCTATCACATACAAACCACCCAATTTTAGTTCAGTATATTTTTTTTTTAACAGGCTATAAAATAGGCCTTAGCCATACCATCTGGATTAGGTTTCTTTAAAAGGATCATTTGTTTAAACATATGTACTGGGATTCTTTCTAGTTCAGGAATCATTCAGTGTTACAGAGAAAGAAAACTGTGGCTGGAGTACTGGTATACATACTCCTGCCTATGCACTGTGTTCTCTTTACCTGAGAGGTAGAAACAGGGGTTAAAAGTACTTTAATGCAATAACATGCATACAGTTGACACTATTGTATTGCACATTTAAAAACAGTTAAGATAATTAATTCTATGTTTTTACCACAGTAATAAAAAGTATTAAAAATTGTGCTTACTTCGGCAGCACATATACTTAAAAAAAATTTACTGGACATGCTAAAGATTCAGAACAACTCTTGGGGAAAAAATCAGAGAAGCCCTCACAATTTCTTTGAAAACTCATTGCTAGAATACAATAAAACCAGCAGCTAGCTACTCAGATCTATACAACAGTCATCTCTCACAGAAATAACCTCTGGTTATGTTCAAGCTTTTTCACAGAATTTGCAAAGCCCTTCATGATCTGGCGTCTATTTTCTTATGGCCAACCATGAACAAGTCAGTGTTCTTTGAACATACAAATTCTTCATATCTTAGGGCTTTTCAAATGGTACTCTCTTGCCTCAAACACCTTGCTCACCATTTTTCTTCTGGCTACCTCTTATTTATCGCGATTTCAGCTCACCACAACCTCTATCTCCCGAGTTCAAGCGTTTCTCCTGCCTCAGCCTTCCGAGTAGCTGGGATTACAGGCATGCACCACCATGCCTGGCTAATTTTTTTTGTATTTTTAGTAGAAACAGGGTTTCTCCCTGTTGGTCAGGCTGTACTTGAATTCCTGACCTCAGGTGATCTGCCCGCCTCGGCCTCCCAAAGTGCTGGGATTACAGAAATGAGCCACCGTGTCC
>NW_012106408.1:468938-486855 GCF_000951045.1 Mandrillus leucophaeus
GGTCTTCCAAAGTGCTGGGATTACAGGTGTGAGCCACTGCACCCGGCCCCAATCATCCACACTTCTATAGAAGTCTGGCTTTTTTCCTTTGTAGCGTGTAATACAGTTGTATGTAATTATGTAATGTTAGTCCTTCCCACAAGACTGAAACTTACATGAGGTAGGGAGTATTTCTCTTGCTAATCACTTGTATTACCAGGGCCCCAGTATCTTGTATAGAGCAGGTATTCAATATTTCCTTTCTAGGTAAGGGAAGTATTTTAAAAGATATTTACCCTGCAAATTCATCTTAACAGATTTCTCAAAGGAGTAGGTGAAGAGACACAGAAAAATTGTGAGCTTGGTGATGGAGACAGTGGCTGAAGGACCCGAGATGAAAGAAGTTTAGGGTTGAGTGACTGAGTAAGCAAGAAGCGAGAAATGAGGACACTATAGGACGCTCACTTAATGAGATTCCCCCACTCCATTCCTCCACCATCCTACCCCACCCCAAACAAATCATTAAACAACAGCTTATGTATTCATTTCATTAGAGAATTAGGTAAACTTCACATTACACAACTAAGGCCAAAAGAGTTTTGCACGGTTAGAATGTGTTCAGCAAACCAGTCGCAATTTAACTGGAATAGATTTCAACCAGGAGATGATTGTATTCCTCCAATTAACCTTCATTTCATTATGACATTCCTCCAATATGTGGAAAAGCAATAAATGCACTTTCTTCTCTCTGCCACTGAGGAAGAAATTCTCCCTCTTGAGGGACCAACACTATCTTTTTTGCTGTTCTTTTCCCTTCTCCCTTCTTTGGTTTCCCCTTTCCATGAAGCTTCTTTAGTCGTTTTTGCTCATCTTTAAAATCTTGACGCTCATCTCTGTAGAGACCAAGAAATCGGAGTGTTCCTGTGAGTGCCGTGTAAGTATTGTGATCTGGATACCAGTCATAAGTCTCCTTCTTGGCCAAGGGCGGTTCTCTAAAGTTTCGCTACTTTCATAGCTTTGGAATCAGTAGGCCTGGGGACTTGACCAATTAGACGAGCACTGAGACGAGACATGCGCAAAGCACATTCTGAAAAGGAGGACATTTCTTGAGTGGCAAGGAGCTAGAGTTCCTGGACCTGACCTTCCTCACCTGCTGCGCCCTGTCCTGGCTCCTCACTCGCGCTGGCTACTACTACCCTGACCTGCTTCTTATAACAAACACATATAAAAAAGACATATATTTTAACTGACAAAATATGTAATCAGATATTTAATAATCGCTATTCCTTCAAGTCATCCTCTTTAACACAAGTCGCTTTGTTGTCATTATCTTATTTGTTTCTATGTCGTTATTACAATGACTAATATGAACTTTTCAATGATTGATTCTCTTCTCTGTTAATCTAAATAACAGATTTTCTTTGTAATTTGAATTTTAACATTGATTTTTTAAAATATTTATGAGCATATAAATTATTTACCAGAAATGTCTTTCTTTCAGGTATTGTATTCTTCAGACAGCAACATTTAGGGAAATTCTTCTTGTTGAAACCTTGACTTTAGACCTGACAGTTTTCTTTTGAAATGGTAGCAGGATAGAGTTTCCAGCACTTATTATTGTCTTTTATATGCACATAACATAATTAAATGCAGATGTTACTTCAAAATTGATTGATAACTGAGAAATTTATTGGGTGTTTTGCTTTTTTTCTTTTTTGCTTTTATGCAATACAAAGTCATTAATATTTTAGTAGAGAAGATTTAGCAGAAGGAAGTAAACCGTTAGGTCTGGCACCTTTTTGTTTGTTTGTTTGTTTGTTTGTTTTGGTGTTCATTCACATTGAATATCTCTTTATGAAGTTCCAAAAGTTACGCTGCTCCCTTTGAGATCTAGCTGAAATATAAACAAAATCACCTTTCCTTAGTTCTTATGAATCTCATGAGCTTTTGATAAAACATCAAAAGCAATGGTAACAAAAGCCAAAATTGACAAATGGGATCTAATTAAACCAAAGAGCTTCTGCACAGCAAAATTTTTAAATGAATTAAAAAGCATCAAAAAGTTTACAAAGCCATTTTTTTAATCGTAGGTGTCTCATTTCATTCCCTTTACTGAGTATATTAGCTGTTTTTTCACATCAATGAACGGGTATCCTTTAAGTGATAATGCACCAGGCTTCCTTCGGTCAAAATGCTGAATACTCATATTTTATTAAGAGAGGATTTTCTCTTAATTAACTTGAACATTTTAAAATCAAATTTAGAGAATTTAGGTTCAACCTTCAATGCTACTTTGGCACCATTTGAAACTCTTTCAAAATTTTGGTGTATGATCTAAAGAATTTTATCTTTAAATAAATTAATTGAAATGTTAGCTGTGTAATACTAGATATCCTCTTCTGATAAAATAAGCCAAAGTACTGAAAAACAAATACCACATAATCTCACTCATAGGTGAATTGTAAAAATGTTGATCTCATAGAAGTAGAGAGTAGAAAGGTGGTTACCAGGGACTGAGGGGTGGGATCTGGGGAGATATTGATGGAAGAATACACAATTTCAATTAGAGTAAAGGCATAAGTTCAAGAGATCTATTATGCAGCATAGTAATTATAGTTAATAACTATGTAATGTATTGTATTCTTGAAAATTTATAATAGAGCAGATTTGAAGCATTTTTTTCACCCCAGAAATGTCTGTGAGGCAATACATATGTTAATTAGCTCAATTTAGCCATTTCACAATGCGTACACATTTCAAAACAGCATGTTGTATACAATAAATTTATATAATTTTTGTCAGTTTAAAATGTATTTAAAAAAATAAAAAACTACAAATAGCAGGAATTTCCTATGTACATGGCAGGATGACTTTCTTATGCATAATAGAAATGCAAATAAATTACAGTAATAGTTGTCCAAGTATTTTAATAGTGAAAGGGGCCAGAAAAATTCTCAAGGTGAGAAAAGAAATTTTAATTTACTAAAATGCACAAAGTAAAGCACAAAGCAATTTGGAAATAATGGACAATTTCATTATTAATGCTGGTTAGCTTTGAAAACAGAGATGTTATTAAATTGCTTGTTATTATATTGAAACCTATAACCATATTTTGAATTTTTAACCATAACATACAGTACATTTGAACAATCTTGCAACAATAAAAATATATTCAACTATCAATCACCTGAAAGTGTTCTTTACATAACATGCTTGCAGTATTCTTGAAAAAATCCTCAAATACATGGAGAGCTTATACCAAACTGTTTTCATTAATTCTAGACATATAAAAATATTAAAACTTATTTTCCCTTCAGTCGGTAACAAGCTTCCTTTCAGAAATGTGGAGGTGGAAGGTGCATTATAACTGTGGTTTATCAGATGCCTTTTCTGGAATCCTGTCTATGAACTTCGTGTGGCAAGGATGATCTACACAATCATAAGCTTCCAGAGGGATTTCATTATTCTATAACTATATATTTATTTTAATAGTTTTTCTGTCCCTCTTTATAAACTGTAAAATGAGGCTTAAATATTGAGTAGGGCCGGGCACAGTGGTTCAAACTTATAATTCCAGCACTTTGGGAGGCCAAGGCTGAGGAGTTCGAGGAGTTCGAGGCCAGCTTGTGCAATGTAGTTCGAGTTCAGGAGTTCTTGAGCCCAGGAGTTCAAGGCCAGCTTGTTCAATGTGGCCAAACCCTGTGTTTATAAACAAAAATTAAAAAAAAAAAATAGCCATGCATTGTGGCTTGCACCTAGAGTTCCAGCTACTGCAGAATCTAAGAGAGTAAGATCACTCGAGCCCAGCAGGTTGAGGCTGTGTGAGCCATGATTGCACCACTGCACTTCAGTATGGACAGCAACAAGACCATGTCTCAAGACAACAACAAAACTAAATAAGAGTATGGCTTTATTCACAAACAGATGGTAGAACTAAGCTATTTAGTCCCTAAAACCAACACCTGTTAGTAAAAAGATAAAGGAATAGAAAAGATAGCGTAATACATGCCACTTAAAATGTTTCACATTCATTCACATTTCTGGTGTATTGGTGGTTTCCTTGAAATTTCTACTGGTGAAGGAATGAAAAAAAATCTAAGCTATCAACAATACTATAAGAATGGCCTAGGGAGATCAGTAGCTGGGATGTTGGCGAGAGTTATCTCATTTCTTCACACAAAGAGACAAGGAGGCAGATGAACAAAGGGATAGGTCTATATCAGAGGGCTTCTTAAAAGTCACTCTAACTCTATCCATCCTGTGCTTTTTTATTTGTTTATTCTCATGCTACTAATAAAGACATACCAGAGACTGGGTAATTTATAAATAAAAGAGGTTTAATTGACTCACAGTTCATCATGGCTTGGGGGGGCCTCAGGAAACTTGCAATTCTGGCAGAAAGGGAAGCAAACATGTCCTTCTTCACATGACGGCAGGAAGAAGAATGTGAGATGAATCAAGGCAGAAGCCCCTTAAAAAAACCATCAGATCTCATGAGAACTTACTATCACCAGAATAGCGTAGAGGAAAACACTCCCATGATTCAATTACCTCCCACTGGATCCCTCTCACCACACATGCAGTTTACGGAAACTACAATTCAAGATGAGATTTGGGTGGGGACACAGCCAAATCATATCACCTTTCAACATAAATATGAATATCCTCCCACTCCTGGCCTGATGGTTTTTCTATTCCTTTCCTCAAAGAACATTTCCTTTGCCCATGTTTGAGCCTCTCACTTCCATGTTTGCACCCTGAACCTTATCCTCACAAATCCTTGCAATTCCTCCTGTATTAGTTTCCTATTGCTGCTGCAACAAATTATCACAAACTGAGAGGCTTAAACGATTCATATGTATGGCCTTACAATTCTGATAGATAAAAGTGGAATTCACGGAGCATAAATCCAGGTGCCAGTAGGGTTGCATTTCTTTTGGAAGCTCTAAGGAAGAATCTGTTGCACTTTCAAATTGCTAGATGTCACCTGCTTCCCTTAACTTATGGCCTTCCTCATGAATCTTCAAAGCCAGTAGGAACAGGTCAAATCTTTCTCCCTTCAAGTCACTGTGACCCTCTTTTCTGTCTCCCTCTTTCACTTACAGGGACCTATGTGATTACATCAGGGTTGCCCAGATAACCCAGGATAATCTTCCTATTATAAATTCAGCTGATTATCATTTAATCCCACTGTAACTTTGATTACCCTTTGATTTGTAAGGTAACATATGCACAGGTTCTAGAAATTAGGATGTGGACAACCTTGGGGACCATTGCTCTACCTACCACACCTCAGCATTTTCAGTTTTGAACATCTCATTCTTTGACCAACACCTCCTTTTTCCAAAATAGCAAGAATTTCCAATCTACATGGCAGGAAGATTTTCTTATGCCTAATAGAAATGTGAATACATTAAGTAATAGTTGTCCAGGTGTTTTACTAGTGAAAGGGACCAGAAAAATATGCTGAGAAAAGAAATTTTTATTTACTAAAGGGCACAAAGCAAAGCAGAAAGCAATAAATCTCATTCATTCTAGCATCTCATCTCCAATATTTTGATCTACTAAGACCCACGAATTGATGTTGGAAACTTTTCGCTATCTCTCATCTCCCCCAGGTCTTCTTGTCCCACCTTTGATGGGAAGTACAGTAATTGTAATCACCCCTAATAAATATAAATTCTATATTTGTTCTCTCTTTAATTATAAACTTCTGACAAAATGCTAACTTTGATTATATCTCCTTAATTTTCATTTGCTTTAATGCAGCTGAAAGTAGCAGGTAAAAATTATCAGACTAATTATACTTTACATTCACGACTAATACCTACATTTTTGGGGTTATTTACTACACCTTTCTCCTAGATGTTTTTTTTTTTTTATTTTTTCATCTCTTCAGATGTTAAGTATTTCATTCTCATCTTCCCTTTCAACCTTGTTTCTTGCTTCACCCAGGAAATGGAAGACATTAAAAAGATCATACACAAGCTCACATCATCTTTACTATCTACTGCCTCCACATATACTGTCTTCCTTTCTAGTACTCTAGAAGAACCGTCTGTGCTGCTATCAATAACTATGTCATCATTTCATTAATAGATTTCTCCCTTCTCTCTTACTCAAGGACATTATTTCATTAGTTCACCATTTATCCTTTCTATCATGATTTCTCATTTTCATTGGATCTTTCCTATCAGTCTACAAGTATATTGTCATTAGTATAATCTTAAAATAATAAAGTCTTCTATTATTTTAATACTCCATTGTTGTTTTCTTCACCAGAAAAACTTGTCTGTCATCACTGTTTCAAATATCTCTTCAATTCTTTTAAATTCACTCAAAATGAAATGTTTTCACTATATGCCCCCAGAAAATTATTATTTTTTTATTTTATTAATCTTTTTAATTTTCATTTCTGTAGTTTTAGGTAGTACAATTGCAGTTTTATTACATATATTGCACAGTGATAAAGTATGGTTTTAGTATCTCCATCACCTAAACAGTGAACAGTGTACCCAATAAGTAATTTCTCATCACTCACCTATTCTTACCCTCACACATTTGGAGCCAATCATGTCTATTATACCACTCTGTATGTCTATGTTTACACATTATTTAGTTCCCATGTATAAGTAAGAACATGTGGCAGTGAACTTTCTGCTTCTCAGTTATTTAGTTTACGATAATGTGGTCTACTTCAATCCAGGTTTTTGCAAAAAAAAAAAAAAAAAAAAAAAAAAAGAGTCATTCTTCTCATGGCTGAGTAACATTCCATAGCATAAATATTTTCTTTATTCAATCCTTGATTTATGGACATTTAGGTTAATTCCATGACTTTGCTATTGTGAATAGTGCTACAATAAACATATCAGGGTGGGTGTCTTTTTGATGTGACAATTTCTTTTGCTTTGGGTAGATACACAATAGTGGGATTGCTAAGTCAAATGGTAGTTCTATTTTTAGTTCTTTGAGAAATATCCATACTATTCTTCATAGAGGTTGTATTAATTTACATTCACACCAACAGTGTATAAGTATTCCTTTTTCTCGACATTCTCACCAACATCTGTTGGGGTTTTTTGACATTTTAATAACCATTCTGAATGGTATAAGATGGCATTTCATTGTGGTTTTACTTTTCATTTCTGTGATAATTAGTGATATTGGGCATTTTTAAATGTTGTCTGCTTATCTGCTTATGTCTTCATCCTTTTCCTCTCCTTTTTTTTTCCTCTCTCTTCTTTTTTTTTTTTTTTTAGACACGGTCTGTTGCTCTGTCATCCAGGCTGGAGTGCAGTGCCGCAAACTCAGCTCACTGCAACCTCTGTCTCCTAGGTTCTAGCCATCCTCCTGCCTCAGCATCCTGAGTATCTGGGAGCACAGGCATGTGCCACCATGCTCAGCTATTTTTTTTTTTTTTAAATTTTTAGCAGAGATAGTGTTTCATCATGTTGGCCAGGCTTTTTGCCCACTTTTTAATGAGTTTATTCAATTTTTTTTCTTATTGAGTTGTTTGAGTGTCTATAGATTTTGGATATTAGTTCATAGTTAGATGCATAGTTTGCAAATATTTTCTCCCATTCTGTAAGCTATCAGTTTGCACTATTTATTTATTTATTTACTTATTTATTTGCTGTGCAAAGCTTTTTAGTTTAAGTACCATTGATGATTTTTGGGTGTTTTAAAAATTTCCTTTTGAGTTCTTAGCCATCAATTGTTTCCCTGGGTCAATGTCTACAAACATTTTTTTCTTGGTTTACTTCTAGGAATTTATAGGTTCGGGTCTTATATGTAAGTCTTGAATCCATCTTGAGTTAATTTCAGTATATGGTGAAAGATAAGGGTCCAGTTCATTCTTCTGTATATGGCTATCCAATTTTCTCAGCACCATTAATTGAATAAGGGATCTTTTCCCCAGTATATGTTTTTGTTGACTTTGCAAAGATGAGTTGGTTGTAGGAAACTGGCTTTATTTCTGGATCCTATATTCTGGAGCAGAAATCTATTTCTGCTCCAAAATATCTTTATCCTGGAAGAGAATAGATTACTGTTCCATAATAGATTTATGTGTCTTTTTATACCAGCACCATGATGTTTTGGTTACAATAGCTTTGTGAGGTACTTTGAAGTCAGGCAATGTGATGTCTCCAGCTTTCATCTTTTTGCTGAGGATTCCTCTGGCTATTTGGGCTCTTTTTGGTTCCATACGAATTTTAGAATTGTTTTTCTCTAATTCTATGAAAAAACACATTGAGAATTTGATAGAAATTGTATTGAAGCTGTAGATTTATTTGGGCAGTATGGCCATTGTAATTATATTGATTTTTGAATTCCATGAGCATGGGATAGTTTTACATTTGTTTGTGTCTCCTACAATTACTTTCATCTGTGTTTTGTAGTAATCCTTATAGAGATATTCCACTTCCTTGGTGAAATGTATTCCTGGATATTTTTTGTAGCTATTTTAACTTAGAGTGGTTCTCAGTTTGATCACTCTTAATGTTTAGAAATGTTAGTGACATTTGCATGTTGCTTTGCATCCTGGAACTTCACTAAAGTCATTTATCAAGTCATCTAGAAGTATCTTAAAAGGATTTGTAGGGTTTTTAAGGTATCAATCAGATCATGAAATATTATATTTAGATTATAGAGATAATTTTAATTTCTTTTTTCAAATTTGGGTGTCTTTTATTTTTTTCTTGCCTGATCGCTCCGGCTACGTCATCCAGTACTTTGTAGAATAGGAGTCATGAAAGTGGGCATACTTGTCTTGCTCCAGTTTTTAGGGGGAATACTTTCAATTTTTCCCCATCCAGTATACTTTTGGCTGTGGGTTTGTTGCATATGGCTTTTATTATTTTGAGGTATGTTCTTCCATTGCCTCGTTTGTTGAAAGTTTTTATTATATTGAGATGCTGAATTTTAGCAGGCTATTTTTTGCATCTATTGAGATGATCATATGGTTTTTGCATTTAATTCCACTTAGGTGGTGAATCATATTTATTGATTTGTCTATGTTGAAAAAGCCCTGCATCACTGGAGTAAAACCCACTTGATTGTGATATATCATCTTTTGATGTGCTGTTGAATTTGGTTTGCTAGTATTTTTTTGAGGATTTTGTATCTATGTTCCTTAGGGATATCATCCTGTAGTTTTCTTTTTGTGTTGAGTCTTGCCTGACTTTAGTATCAGGGTGATATTGACATTGTAGAATGAGTTAGGGAGAATTCTGTCTTCCTTGATTTTTTGTAACAGTTTCAGTAGGATTGGTACTAGTTCTTTGTATGTCTGGTAAAATTCAGCTGTGAATCCATCTGGTCCTGTGCTTTTTTTGTTACAGAATTTTAAAATTTCTGATTCAATCTTACCACTTACTAGTAATCAGTTCAGAATTTCTATTTCTTCCTGGTTCAGTATTGAGGGTTGTATATTTCCAGGAGTTGAATTGACACCTTTATTATTATACAATGACTGTCTTTGTCTTTTTTACTGTTATTTATTTAAAGTTTGTTTTAACATATAAAACTACAGCTACTGTTTCTCACTTTTGATTTTTATTTATATGAAATATCTTTTTCAAACCCTTTACCTTGAGTCTATAACTGTCTTTACTAGCATATAATTAGATTCTGTTTTTTAAATATATTTTGCCAATGTATATATTTTAAGTGGATCATTTAGTCCATTTATATTCAATGTTAATATTGGTGTTTTACTCCTGTTGTAATGTTAATTTTGTCCTTGTTGCTTTACAGTCTTAATTATGTAATTGTTTTATAAGACTGTGAGTTTTCTAATTTTGTCTGTTTTAATGATGGTGAGTATTGACCCTTTGTTTCCATGTTTACAACATTTTTTAGCATTTCTCATCAGTCTTGTATGGAGGTGACAAATTTCCTTAGTGTTTGCTTGTCTTATTTCTCCTTCATTTATGAAGCTTAGTTTAGCAGGATACTCCCACTGAGTCCCTCCCACAATACATGGGAGTTCAAGATGAGATTTGCGTGGCGACACAGTCAAACCATATCGATACTCTAATGACTATATGAGTTGGTGACATTCATCTTGCAATGTAGCTTCTTGAAGTTCTTTGACCTTCTATATCTAGAGGTCTAAATCTCTAACAAGACTAGGGAAGTTTTATTTAATTATTTCTTGAAATAAATTTTACATACTTTTATTTTTTCCTTTTGTCCTTCAGAAATACCTATAATTTATAGGATTAAACATTTTACATAATCCCATATTTCTCAAAAACTTTATTTTTTACAATGCCCTTTACTTTATTTTTGGCTGACTGGGTTAATAAAAATGACCTGCCTTTAAGGTCTGAAATTCTTTCTTCTTCTTGGACTAGTCTAATGTTAAAGTCTTCAACCATATTTTGTAACTCCCTCAATGAATATTTTATTAACAGAAGTTATGGATTTTTAAAATTAATATTTATCTCTTCAGGAACTCTTTCATTCATATCCTAAGTTATCCTTATGATTTATTGGTGTTGTTTTTCACCTTTCTATTGGAGCTCATTGAGCGTCTTTAAAATCAATGATTTCAATCCTTTATCAGAATTGTCAAAGATTTCATTTTGGTTAGGATCCTTGCTGGAGGATCCTTTGGGGATGTTGTAACACTGTTTTTTTCATATTACCAGATTTCTTTCTCTGGTTTCTTCCAATCTGAATAAAATATCTTTTCTTTTTTCTTGAATTTACTTTCATTTGGATGGGATTTCTTTTCCCCTTGAGGATGTGAATACAACGCAAGTTGTATATGGTCATTTGGTTCTAGTTCTGAGTGCTTTTAGTGCCAAAAAACTCTGTAGGAGTTATTCAGTTATAGACTTTTGTGGTAGCTTTCTCAAATGCTGGTTATAGTAGTGATGTGCTAGGCATGTGAGCAGGTTCACTGCCTCCTGTGGTGCTAGGATAGTGGAGGTCCCAGGAAGTTATCTTACTCCCCTGTGCTGTACACTCATGTTGGCAAATTTTGCATTGGATATGTAGTTCAACCTCTAGGCCAGATGCTTATGGGTAAAAGTTGGTTGTGGTAGAGACCAATGGGTATATGCTTCTTTTTATTTAACAAAAGATGCTCTCTGTGGCCTCAGACAATGGATTGGTCTGTGGAATGCCCAGTGGCCTCAGATCCATGCTCAGCCCCTGAGGAGGGGACGAAGCTGGGTGGAGCTGGTCTACCAGTCTCACCCTTATATCCTTCAATGGTGAAAAAATGCACCAATCCCGATAGGGGTGGTGGGGAAGGTAATGATGAAACGCACTGAGGGCTTTGCAGATGGTGAGGAGGCTGGCCAAGCTCCATGACCTGGGCAGGCAGGAGTCCACTTCAGTGGAACATTCTCCTTCAGCCCCAAACACAGATTTGTGGCTTTCCTGCTCTCTACTGCAGCAATGCTACCACTCTGTGTAGAGGAGGGAGAGGATCTGCATTTCATGCAAACCCAGGCCTGTTGTACACACTGCCAATGGGGACACTGCCACCCCTAATAGTCCTAGAATGGCCATCCACTTGTACACCTATGCCAATCTCCTATCAGAGTACCCACAGCTGTGTCTGCAGCAGTGAGCAAGAAAGAGAAGTTTCTCTCTCCATGTGTGTGTCTAAGTGTGTAGGATGCCTGGAGCAAAGCACAATGCCTGCATCTCTAGTGGAAGAGGCACAGTCCTTCTCAGCCCACAAGCTAGGAGGAGTTCTCAGGTACAGCAAAATACGTGCTTGTGTTTCCTCTGTCTCAAGGGATGCTCTTATCCCTTGATGTTCTGTACTTTCTCTTCCCCTTGCAGCAGCAGTCCCTGAAGGCTAGACCATTGGAATGCCTGCAGCTCCCCTGGGTCCAGCCAGCTCTGTGTGACTACCACAATCTGAATGGGTGCTGGAGAATGTCTGTGGGGGCATTCAGTGATGTGGAGACACAAAGGCTGCAGGTACAGCAGGGCACAGTCTCACAATTGGTAGGTACCCAGTATAGGAGTTTGCTACTATAGTTCAGGTTTGGAGAAAGGGCGAGTGGCCCTATGCAAGTTGGTAGTGTAGCATAATACCCTCAAGAAGTACCCAAATCATTACTCAACCAAGTGCTTGGGCTTGTGAGGGCAGAGGAGCTCTCTGATAGTTTGGAAACAGCAGTCTGCCACTGGGATGAGGGGAACCAGAAACACTCCCATCTAACCTTTTGACAACATACCAAGTCCCTCTGGATTCGATCTCTGCTAGCCTGTTGCTTCCTTCTTTTTCTGTTCCCTAGTTCTTTCTGTGATTTGTCTTACAGTTTTTTGCTTACCTGGTCAGAAGGAACACAATTTTAACAGAGTCATAGTCTTCTCTCAAATAAGAGGGTAAAGGTTGTATATTCATGAGACTTTTGCAGTCTTTCAATGCGGTGATGGAAGAGGGCATGCATTATTGGCACTGGGTAGGGATTATGATGGAATAGCTTAGGATTGTTGGAAACATCAGAGTGAGGGCTTTGGGACAAACATTTTAAAGAATCATGGAGTAAGAAGTTAATTGAAATTACATGTTGACAAGATGACAAATTTGTTATTCATTAAATGGATCTTTGAGAAGTTCCTGAATAGATAGTAAAGTCATTTGCAACTTTCATCTTGCTAGGCAGAAGTTTCCTGGAGTAGTAGAGTAATATTGCTGTATTGTGGACAGTAAACTGCATGTTAAATGTTTTATTTCCTCAGGAAACATGTTCAAAGTTGTTAAGATCCAAGGTCTAGTTGTTTGCAGATTCAGACCTGGGAATTCAAGTCTTCTGAATCACTAGACCTATTAATATTCCCAATTCTATAACTTATACCAAAAAGGTTGGAATAAGGTCTAACCTCAAGTTTAATTGACTAAGTATAGCATGTGAACATGGAGATAGGTTAATTCTAATGGAAAACAATTCTGTTATGAGAGTGATGGCAGATAAGGCCAGAGTGCATAAATATCTATATTTGGGAAAACAATAAATATCCCCCTTAAATATAAAAAAAACTCCCAAATTTTCACTAAGAGCATTCATGAAGTCATTTCCTATGCATCAACAATATACCCTAACTTAATTATTACACATTGTATGCTCGTATCAAAATATCCTGTTTCCCATAAATATGTACAACCATTATGTATCCATAAACGTTTTTTAAAAACTAAAATAATATATAAATTAAAATGATGGGTTACAAAACTCCAATATGGGATAAAAAGGCATACAATGAAATAAAAATACTCTGAATTTCTTCCTACAATTCAAGGTATTCCAAAGTGCAATTGTATAATTAAAAACTAAATTGTCTACATATCTTGAAATCATATAATTTGATTTACTCAGTACTTACTTTGCCTTTATACAACTTAATTTCAAAGCTTTTTCTGTTTGCAAATTTTGATGTTAACAATGATAAGTCAGTAAACCTTGAAAATGAAAAATTTTTGATACTCCATTCGTCAAATGATTATTTCAAGTTTTTTTTAATGCATTAGAAAAGACGTAAACGGTGTATGCCTGTAATCCCAGCTGTTTATAAGGCTGAGGCAGGAGCATCACTTGAATCAAGGAGTCGGAGGTTGCAGTGAGCAGAGCCCGCACCACTACACTCCAGCCTGGCAACAGAGTGAGACTCCATCTCAAATATTAGAGTAAGATAGTATCTCATTGTCATTTTGATTTGCATTTTTCTGGTGATTAATGATGTTCATCTTTTTTTTTTCGCATGTTTCTTGACCATTTGTGTATCTTCTTTTGGAAAATCTCTATTTCTGTCTTTTGCCCACTTTTTAATGCTTTGTTGTTTTTGTTGTTGCTGTTGTTGAGTTGTTTGGGTTCCATGTAAATTCTGGATATGAATCCCTGTTTGATGCGTGGTTTGTAAATATTTTTCCCATTCTGCAGCTTCTCTGTTTATTCTGTTGATTATTTATTTTGCCGTGCATAAGCTTCTCAGAATGACTATTATTATGATAAGATATGACAGAAAATAACAGATTTTGGCAAGGATGAGGGGAAAGCAGAGTGCTTATATACTCTTGTTGGAAATGTAAATTAGTACAACCTCTATGAAAGATATTATGGAAATGTTCAAAGAACTAAAAATAGAACTACCATGTCATTTAGCAATCCCACTAATTGGTATCTACCCAGAAGAAAATAAATTACTATATCAAAAAGATACATGCATTCACGTTTATTGCAGCACTCTTCACAATAGTAAAGATGTGAAATAAACCTGTGTTCCTCAAAGGATGATTAGATATAGAAATGTGATATAAATACAGAGTAGAATACCACTTAACCATGAAATGAATGACATCATGCCTTTTGCAGCAATGTGGATGGAAGTAGAGATCATTAAAGAAAACAACTCAGAAATGGTAAGAAGAATACCTCATGTTCTCAGTTATAACTGGGAGTTACATAATGTGTACACATGAATATAGAATGTGAAATGATAGACAATGGTGAGTCAGAAGGGTTAGGGGGTGGGAGAAAGGTGGATGATGAGAAATTACTTAGTGGATACAATGTAAATTATTTGAGTAATAGTGATGCTAAAAGCACAGACTTCAAAAATAAGCAATATATATAGGTAACAAAATTCTACTTACAATCTTTAAATTTATACACACTTTTAAAGAAAGAAAAATAAATAAATACCATTGTAGGACATTTAGGTTGATTTACAAAATAGTTCTTAAAAAAATGAAATACCTCTAAAATCTGATTGATCACAGCAAAGAAAGCACATCCTGCTAGGCTAAATATATATTCAACACACATACACACACACATATATATATGTATATACATGTATTCAACATTAGCTATCAGCTTCCTTACAAAAACATTGTAGTTCAAGATTCCAGCTGTGTATGTATACAAATATTTGAAAATTATTAAAAGCACACCTTATCTTGCATTAGAAAAATATTAGATTGTTTGAAATCAATCATGAATTATTTATGCACTACACCTAATTTCAATACATTCCAATTCCACTTGATAACTTAGTGAAAATGTTGTTCTTATGATTATCTGCTTTACCAAAACTCGCACTTTTAATTACAAAACCGTTCCTTTTAGGACATTTAGTTTGATTTCTTTTGTCTCTAACAGTGAGTTTTAGTTGAGTTTATAATAACACGTACAATGATGCTAAAGGTCAGATTAACTTCCAATAGCCTTTCTTTGACTCCAAGAACTAGAGAAAAAATTTTCAAACCATTATTAAATTTTTATGAAATTTAAAATTTATATTTTAAATTTCAGAATGTGCTATTTGCAAATTATTTTTATCTTCTTGTGCTACTTTTATTGTAAAGGCCCAATACTAACTTCTCATTTCATTTTTCATACATACAGAAAAAAACCTTAGAATTGAAAACAATGAAAGTTAATTTAGAAGAAGTCATATGATTTAACTGAAAACTCATAATTCACAAAATGATATGTAAGTGCCCTTCTGGAGCTCTGTATGATAAATCATTGAGGGCACATTCTAGTTAAACTAGCTATAACATTTTTACTAGTTCCTAGAACTTGTTTAGCAGACTTGTAGTGGTTGTCTTCACAAGAAGTAATATCACATAGCCTTTAGTGATTTTATCAACATGTTTTGAAAAGAGAAATAAAATAGTTTTTTTTTTAAATTAAACACGGACTTTTAAAAATCGGATTGCTGCAAAGAAGTACTATTGCAACATAAAAAGTATTTTCAAATAGTTACATAAATAGTAGTTAATTATGTCATTGAATTATACTGCAAACTACAGAAGAAAAAATATTTGAACTTCTTTCTATAAACTCCCTTTAAACTCTATGGTACAGCTCCTTATTCTTTATTACCCACACATATTTCACATTCACAAAAATAGAACTTTTACCTCCCACTGATCCCACTAATGCGTTCTGGTGGCTTCATGCATCTGGCAGCCTTCAGCACCACCATGGCCCCTCTCTCAGCACGAGTTATGTTCTTGACTACAAGTATTCCAGTACTTTCCTTACATCAACAACTATCCTGAGTGCTGAGCTGGAAAGAGAGGTGGGAGTTCAGACTGAAAAAAAATCTAACAAAAGGAAAAAAAGAGATGTGTTATTATTGGTAATCTTCCGTAGTTAACTACATGTTAAAGTAAGAACTCTGTGCTTTGCATGTGTTTCTAATACAATACAAGAAGAGAATATGGCAAAGACAAGTGAGAGTCTACCAACCCCATCCTGGCATATGCAACTTTTAACAACTATATTTAGTTCAAAGAAAATAAAAAATTCAGGAAAAGGCTAAGCCTGAACAACTGGAATTAGCTACAACTGCCCATGTCAAACCAGGTTGTACAGGTAACTTTACGTACTGGTTTCTTTTATGATCAGATAAATCCTAACCTTTGATTCTGTCATTTATTTCAATTTGCTATTGATTTGTTCAGTTTATTGATTATCATCTGGCAGAGCTTTTCCTTCCTTTTGAACAAATTGCCTCTAAAGGTATCTTAGTAATAATTTAACGTTTTACTTTACTTTCCACTGTGACACTGATCTCTGTTTCATAACTCAGACATTCTAAAATATAAGGATTAGATGATTTAATAGTGCTTTGAAAAATAGGGAGTGAAAGAACCAAACAGTACTGACATTTACCTACATTGGGTACTGCTTATCTTCCCATTTGTGTGGTCTGAGGTTAAAATTGTGGGTTTAGAAGCTGGACCAATCAAGTTCATATGCCAGCCTACTACTTCGGGCAAACTAACATTTTGTGCTTCAATTGTGTTACTTAACCTTTCTGTGCTTCAATGTCT
Organism: Mandrillus leucophaeus; assembly: GCF_000951045.1. NCBI lineage: Eukaryota > Metazoa > Chordata > Mammalia > Primates > Cercopithecidae > Mandrillus > Mandrillus leucophaeus. The sequence goes on from NW_012106408.1 coordinate 485,734, forward strand.
TCATTTGTATCTTACGAGGTAGGTTTTTTAATGAGGAGTAAGAGCATTAATTTTTTTTTTTTTTTTTTTTTTTGAGATGGAATCTTGCTCTGTCGCCCAGGCTGCAGTGTAGTGGCGCCGTCTCAGCTCACTGCAAACTCCGCCTTCCGTTTTCAAGCGATTCTCCTGCCTCAGCCTCCCGAGTAGCTGGGACTAAAGGCGCCCGCCACCATGCCAGGCTATTTTTTTGTATTTTTGGTAGAGACGGGGTTTCACCCCCTGTTAGCCAGGATGGTCTCGATCTCCTGACATCGTGATTTGCCCACCTCGGCCTGCCAAAGTGCTGGGATTACAGGTGTGAGCCACCGCGCCCGGCCAAGGGCATTAATTTCAAAAAAAAATAAAATGGCGTAGAAGATACCAGGCTAACTCAAAGTTTGCTATAATCATTAACATAAGGCTGTGGCTTCATTTCTTCTCTATTTTCATTTTGCTCCTCCCCTTCCATTTCTCGTACTGTTATTCTTAACTCTTAACAAATTGTAAACTGTAAATGCATACAGACACATAGTCTACACGTTCTAATAAGGTTCACCCGAGACCTATCCCAACTTGGTCTTAAATGTATTATCATGAAGGAAACTCAAACCATTTAGCACATTGTTTCACCCCTATAAAGGTTTGAAAAATAGTACTTGCTGTTCTTTTTGGCATTTCTGTTACTTGATAACATTAGTTGCGAAACTATTATTGTTGTGGTCATTATTACTACTTGCTAGTATTATTCGAGGAATTATTATTCTCATTTCTCATTACTTAAAAGATAAGTGATTTAGTATCCATGGAATATTGGCTCCAAAACCTCCTGTGGATGCCAAAATACACAGAATGCTCAAGTCCTTGATATAAAATGGCATAGTATTTACATACAACATATGTACATCCTCCTGTATACTTTAAATTACGTCTAGATTACTTACAACAACTCATACAATGTAAGCACTATGTAAATAATTGTTACACTGTACTGTTTAAGGAATAATGACAAGAAAAATGTCGGCCGGGTGCAGTGGCTCAAGCCTGTAATCCTAGCACTTTGGGAGGCCGAGACGGGCAGATCACGAGGTCAGGAGATCGAGACCA
>NW_012106408.1:486972-517743 GCF_000951045.1 Mandrillus leucophaeus
CTGAGATCCGGCCACTGCACTCCAGCCTGGGCGACAGAGCGACACTCCGTCTCAAAAAAAAAAAAAAAAGAAAGAAAGAAAGATGTCAGTACATGTTCAGCGCAGCACAACCACACGACCAGTCTCTTTTAAAAAGTATTTTGGATCTGTGGTTGGTTGAATCTATGGGTCAGGAATCCACAGATATGGACGGCCAACTCTATTAGCCATTTATCTTTATATTTCCTACCCAGAAGTATTAATATGTCTTAATTTTAATAGAAAATGGAAACAACAAGCCAATAACTATATTTTTGAAATTGGAAATCAAATTATGAGTATTTTTTCTTTGTTTTATATTTTTGTCTAGGCAAAGTGAAATGATTCTGTAAGTGTGAATCAATGAAATGTTAATTTGTCCTCATTTCAAGCAGACAAAATAACATCAACTTAAAAACTTATGTTGAGTGTCTTTAGCTAATATATTTTATTGTAGTTAAATCTACTTAGCTCAAAGTTGTTGCTCTACAGTAAAATTGATGTTACTCCACTAATTCATTCATAAATAATGTCAGTCAAAAATGTCTTCCTTCATAAATTTAACATCATTTAGTACCAAAAGTTCACTTACTTTAAAAAGGCGTGACTTTTATTTTATATCTTTGCTGGAAGTAAAAAAGAAACAAACAAACGTTGCTGTGGAGTTGTGAATGACATTTCTGCTTTGAACTCCACATTTACTCTTACAATAAAATAGCAAATTGTTAAAGAATCATAGAATATGTTTGCTCCATGGAAATAGGCAGACCTAAACAGGGTAAAAAAAAAAATCTTGAAATTTACTCACATTTTAAAGAGTATTTAAAAAAAATTACTATAGATAGAAAAATTTTTAAATCATATAACAATTTCTACTGATAAGGAAACACGATCATTATTTTTTCTTGCTTGAATTCATATAGCTATGTATTAGGTAGAATAAGTTATTTTACAACTTTAACAGCAGAGAAATCAACTTTATGTAAATTAGGTAATATTATGTAACAAGTTATCCAAAATTTATGTCTTAAATATACATTTTTGTCGTTAAAATTTTTAAGACTTGCAGTTCTAAGTTTTTATCTGAAAACCCATAAATCCAAACAATTGCACTACCAAAATGAATTAATATTGCTTGCTATTATTGATATAAAGAGGTAAACATTCATATATATAACTCAAAGCTCCACTTATTTTTATGTTCATTGCATTAATATAATTTGCTTCTGTCTCTGTTCTCCTTGCAGTTCATGGATCAGCAGGTCTGTTTAGTTCAGCTGATCTGGTTGTCTTCTGCTGGTATTGACTAGGCTTGCTCATGTACATATAGGTCATTTATGGGCTCTGCTCTAAGCTATTCTTGGCCAGAACACCTAAGCTGGACAGTGTTGGTCCGTGTGTCCTGGCATGTCCTTCTCACAGTGATGACAGAATTACAAGAGCACAAACCTGAAATTAGCATAATGTCACTTCACCCTTTGGTGGTGGTACATGACCGCTTCAAAGCGAGTCGTGTACCACCACCAAAAGAAAAGGGGAGGAGAAATATGGTAACCTTCTTATTGAGGGGAACTACAAAGTCACATGACAAAGGGCTGAAGAATTAGACAAATCAGGCAATCAGGCATTCTGCAACATTTTTTTCTTCTTTCTTCTGTATTTTGAAGCAATGATTGTTTTCCTCAAATTATGGCTACACATTTCACAAAAGAAAAGAACTTTGTAAAATTTTTGAATTAGGTCAGAAATTCTCACTCTATAAACAGTACACAACTAAAGAGCTTAATAGTAGCATCCTGAAATTCTTCCAGACTTGTAAGGCAGCAGCAAGATAGCATTAAGGTAGTGATAACATTTCTATGATTTTTTTCACAGTAATCACGAAAAAATACTGAGCACTACACTGCATAGTTTTATGAAAACTCATTTTTTCTGTTTAATTGGAAGTTGGAATTTTTAAGTGTTTATCTATAAATTTATAATTGCAAACAAAGTCCTAAAAGGAATTAATGTATTAGTTGTTTTGGTGTTGTCTACATGAAAAGAGGCCAGTGCTATTATTGTGTGCCTCAAAGCTCCATTTAATTCCATGCTTGTATGATAACCTGGTCTGCCCCTTTGCCTGTATATTCCCAAAGAATAGCATTCTCTATTGACAGTCACTTTGTGAAATAATAATGGTGTTCTGCTTAGATTATTAAAATAGCTAAGTGAAAAATTAGTGAAAAGTTCCAATTATTATACCATGGAAATGACTTGATCTTTTTTATATTCAGTACTGTATAAATACATAATGAATCTAGATTCATTTTTCAAAATTCAGTTCATGGATCTTTACATGCATTTACATTAGTAGATTTAGGTCAGCATTTCAAAATGTTTATAGAATGGAATGGAATGGAACAAAAAAGAAAATCAAATGCACTGCACACAAAGTAAGAAGCAAGAATTATTTTCTGAAGCTCTTGTTTCAGTGTCTCTGTGTTGTGGGTCACAAAAATCTGACAACCAGTGATCTAGATTGTGATATCTTAGCACCGGTCTGAGAAATTCTCTGATCCACCTCTTTTCTTCAAACCAGTAAAAGACATTGTATAATTTAAATAAAAATAAACAGAAAACAAAATCTCACAATTTTCCCTCATTTTAATTCTCCCCTTAGCATATGCCAATGACTATGATTTCCTGTGCTGTCTAGTATTTCTAAAGCCTAATTAAATCCTTCCTTCTCTACTATTCTTTAGAACAGATATTGGTATAGATAAGCATTTGTATAAAACATATTCATGGAGCAGATAGCACAATTTAAACGCTACCAAATTATTGATAATTTGCCATATAGAAAGGTTAAAACACCATGACTCATGTTTTATCTATATATTACCAAGTGCATTATAAAGCACAGGGTTTTGAATGGACACCTGAAAGTCCACTCTGCTTACAGAGTAACGAAAAGGGGCATTCTCCAGGGACATTCATTCAGACGACTGTTTGGTATAGTGGAAATACCACAGGGTTAAAGGTTAGTGAGTCCTGTTGCTGATGCCAGATTTGCTACTTGTGTCTCATTGTTCTAACCTATACAATGTAGATATAATACCACACTAACTAATAATAGGATCATTGTGGCACTCACACAAAATCATCTATGAGAACATCTTTTGAAAACTCTGAAGGTTTTAAAATGAGTTGAAGATAACATAATGTTAGTATTGAATGTATTATGAAAGCAAGCACATTGGAACAAACCTCTACTATCAGCTGTGACTGAGAGTATCAGGTTCAACAAATAACCCTTTTCCCTTTGTCATCCTAACAGTGGTCATGGAAGGGACAAGTCAAATAGTGCTTTATGCTAGAGGAATAACTCCTTTCAAAGTAATCTGGAAATTTGAGATAGGGATTTCAAGAAACCAGATTGTTCTAAATGTACCTCTCGCTTAATTGTAAACACACGCAAGAATTGCTTGATTACCATAGTTACTTTGGCAGATTGAAGAATATTAATTATTTAGACTTGAGAAGTTGTACTTGACAAGTAATTAACGTTATTTTAAAGATTCACATAATTTAATCTGAACTAAACAGTTTACTCTAGTTTGATTTAATATTCAGGTACAAATTGGATGTCCTAAATAAAAGGACTAGATTTATATTTCTTATGACTAAATCTGGCTTATAGTTGTATTAATTTTCATTTATTTACATTAGCCTTAAAATAGCTTTTGTAGAATATAATCATAATGATCTTGTATAAAACATCTCATAACGAGGGAAATGAGGAGAATTCTCTGAAGGTAGAATTGCATCTGTGCCATAGCAGACAGGTAGAACGTTATAGTATGCTTCATAATTCCATGTATCCCATATCACTGTATGTATTAAAATCTGTAGGTAGTCGAATGTTTAAGATAATAGTATGTTTTAATGATACTACATATCTTTCAGTATATGCTAAATGCAAATTAGCAGTTACTATGAAGGTCATTTAGGAGCAAATGCTTCAAGTTCTAATATACCTAGCATCTTTGAGAGGAAGGGGTTTACAGTGAAGCAATCTATTTTTGAGTCACAAGAGGGGAAGGTAAAGGAGTATAAATAAGAAAGGTAGATAAGTGCATGATGATTTTATAATAGAAATAAATTTGAGAGATACAGCTGAGTATAATTTTGCATCTCCATGGCCCAGCCCTATTCTATGGTCATATCCTTAGAGTTATATTTGAATCATTGATAAGACTTCCATTTTACAAAATTTACCTCACTGTATTTGTTACCTGTAGTTTATCTTCATTTTCCAGGCATTGAAGAAGGCACTACCTTATTAATATTTCAAATAAACTAAACGGTATTGTGCATATATGTGTACATGTGTGTATTATATGTATAAGTTATATAATAGAATGTAATCTGCTATCTGAGATCTGAGATGCAGTGATTAAATCAAATTAAAGGTGAAACTAGGGGCTATTCACTCAAGTAATCTACCAGTAAGTAGGATACCAAATTAATTTTCTTTGCCTTTGATGAGACTCTGTGCTATGTTTTTGTGTGCATCAGTTTATAAATTAGTCAGAGTTTGAGGGGAAGTACAGCTCCAAATTTATGGTAACAGCAGTTTTCTTTAAAGCATATCAACAGAGATGAATTGGCAGATTCTTGGATCGCCATCTTTTATACAATATTGCCCTCTATGGGAATATTGTAAAATATTGAATATTTTAGCAGGGTGATAAGTATATTCTTTCATACACTCCTGTGTTCATCACATCATTTTTCTTTCCTCTTAATTTAATTATTTTGCTCTTTTCCACCCTCTAACAGGTATAAACAGCTGAGCTGGCAAATGAATTCATTGTTGTTTTATTATATAGTAGGTTTAGAGTATCAGAATTCATTTTGCTTTATTTTATTTATTTATTTTACATTATATTTAATTATTTGGTTTTCTTTTGTAAAATATCTCTGTTTTCAGAGTACTATATTTTAATTTACTTCATAATCATTTCATTTATGATAATTCCTATTCAGAAAAGGGAAACACCAATTAAAGTTCTAAAATAAAATGATACTTATCATAATATGGAAGGCAAACAAATTGTTTTTTTCTGAATCTATAAATGCAAGCCAAATTACAGTAATGTATAAAATATTTTAAATTATTTAAAATATATGACAATATTTTCATCAAAATATTTTTATTCATGAATAACATTAGGAAGATTAAATGACATAGATTCTAAAAAGGAAAACTAATCTGGGTTTTCTTATCCATGGGGAAAATTGCTTTATAATGGATCTTTGCATCTTCCTTTTGAAATGAATTATTGCTTCTCTTTGTGGCATACAGAACTGGTGCAACAGTTTCATATAAAATATATTTGTATGGGAAATGTTAATGTACTCCTCTCCCTATTTTCTAGCTTTGAATTGCCATCATTCATTCATTCATTCATTCAATCATAAATTTATTTTGTTAAATATCAGTAACTACTTTATGCCATGGCACTGGTCCATGTAATAAGGATATAAGCCTCAAACAGAAAAAAAAAAAAGACAGATGGTCTCTGTCATCAAAGAGTAAAGACTTCATTGCTAGCATTATGTGTGTGCCCACAAATCAGGCAATGATAGCAGTATAATGCTGTATACCTAATTGTTAGCTGGTTACAGAGGACAGCACTGGGTTTACAGGTCTTGGAATACAGCATGACTCTGGTCATTAGAATTCACAAGTATTACCTCTCAAGCTTAAGGAGACTTTCAGCCATTGTTGACTTGCTTTAGAACATCTCATGTTCTTATACCACTGCTCACAACTTACCATCTCAACATGGTCCCCCAACACACACACACATACACATACACACACACACACACACAGCTTAAACCAAATAGGAGAAAGAGTGACAGCATCCAGTGAATTACCCCAGAGTGATGATAATTTACAGTGAGGCATTGAAGGTAAAGGACAGAAATGGATTTGCTAGGGCTTAGTAACAAATTAAGATTTCCCATGCTGATCAGAGCATTAGCTAAATAGTTCGTAAATGAGATGCCTTTCCCTGAAGGACTGGAGCAGGCAGAAAACAAATGATATTGGGATATTTTAGATACAAAGAATTAGGTAACAGATGAAAGAAAATACCCTATATGACAAAAAGGTTTTTATCAAGCTTATCACTGTGATGCTGTGATTCTGGTCTGCAAGTAGCTTTCTCACTTCGAACATTTAGGACTTCAAATTGGAGAACGTAAAATGACTTGACTTGTAAGGCGTAAGTCAAAAGGAAATCACCATTAAACCCTAATAAAATCTGGCAAATGAAAATTCCAAAGAAAAGAGAAACAAAGAAAGACAAACTGAAACTACCTAGTGTAGATAAAACTTATAACCACTATAAGGTATTTAAAAATCCTACTCTGATGAGACACTCCCACTGGAGTTGGGGCCTAATTAATGCGCTTTATGAATTCTCCTCGCCTTTGTGTACCATCTAAAAGAGAAATTCACTGAAAATTCTCATAGCAAAGATCAGACCAAGGAAAAATCATAAATTTAATGTTTACTGTCCTCCCCCACCTCACCGTGGGTCTCTCACTTGAATGCTAACATTTTAGCACACAACAAAATTTCTTGTGATGCAATAGTGTTTTGGTCAACAACTGCTATTTATTAAAAATCTGTTTCTTTAAGTAGTTGTCAGCCAAACTGGAATTGGACTGTTAAGTTTGTTTGTTCCCTCACTTGGCCTTTCAAGTTTTGCATCTTCAAAGGATTTATTTGAAGCATTAACATGCTGATTTGTCTCTTGCTACAACAATGCACTACAGTGATACTGGCAAAAAGATTCTTTCTTCCAACCTGCTCTTCCTATTTTTTTCCCCTTTTTCTAATAACTTGCTAACAAGAGATCCAGATGTGTAATAACATAACATCTAAGTCTGTGACTGGGGTGCTTGTTACCCGAGTAATGCTATTTGGCACTTATGTTTTTTTTTTTTTAAATCATGTATTGTGATACCAATGAAGCAAAACTGACTTTATGCACCTTCTTTTTCACATAAGTTCTTTTCCTAATAATTGCCAGCAGAAGATTATTTTTGCTCTTAATAAAAAGTTTTTATATTAGTCACTCACAGCCCAATTAGAGGTTTCCCCTGCTCCCTGAAGGCATAAACTTTGAACGTAGAAGTTTCTTTTATTCATACTTTTTCTTTAAAAAAAAAAAAAAAGAGTTATAACCTTTTGTGTTGGGACAACAGGATGATTGCTCATGTTAACAAATAAAATTACAAGAAAAGGATATAGACAGAAAGTGGTAGCGTGGTAATAGAATCTTGTATTTGTAAGTTTTAGTAGTGAAGACTGTAAATTAAATTAGATGCATTCAGTCAAAATTATGAGAACTGAAAATTTAGTTGGTTGTGTTCATTCAAGATTGTTTTTGCTGTAAAAGTAACAAAAAAGGTGAAACTTGAAAAGAATAAAAATGTACATTTAAAGATCTAAATATCTTCTGTTTATAGCCTGTGTATGCATGATGAACAATTTTTTTAAAAAGTAGAAATTATGAAGTACTTTGAATCTTGTTTTAGTATTTTCTATGCAAATTTTTATTTATTTTAGAGGCAAGCATTTAAAACTTACCATTAGTAACAATTAGCAGAACGAAGTTAATGAGAAAGAAAACGATGAAAAATTTTTGAAATTATTAAATTTACTGAGGTTTTTTGAAGTTTTCTAAGATGTTTATTAGTAGATATTACTACCCTCTCATATTCGCTGTAATAAAGACTTGATATGCAAACAAAAAAAGACCTTCCTTTTTAAATAAACATCTTTTTGTTTGTTTCTTATATTGAGTAAGTATATACAAAGATATATGTGTGTATTATAAAGAACAAGGTGTGTATATATGTATTTATAAATTAAACTTAAAGTATATTATATTCTCATACATATGTTTTAAGTGTACATTATATAATGTTTTCAATGTTTTTCACTTTTAAAATTTCCAAATAATGCATATAACACATACACATTTTTTGAACTTCCAAGGAAATGCCAGTGAAAATTTCAAAGGTAAATTCAAAGATAAATTCAGTTGAATGAAAAGGTTTTGTAGTGGGCAAATACTACTTGAACTTTTACTGAATCAAGAGAGCAATTGAATAAAAATACATGGAGCTCTAAAAGTTTATTAGTTCAACAAGTTCAGTCCAATTTTTAAACGACCCAGTCAGGTCTTAATATAAGTCTGGACCTACACCTTAATAGATAAAGGAAAAATTATATTATACTTTATAGAGTGTTTAAAGAAATATAAAAGCATCTACTTTCTCCTCTAAAAGTCAACTATAAGCAATTGGGTAAATGCTTTGCATTGCGTGTATTGTTCAAAACAAACTGAATTGATGCTACATTTTGACATAAGTGCAAACCCTGTAAATTGTGGAACACAAGTTAAATGATTTAAAAACTTAAAACACTTTGAGTAAATAATTCTTTCCTCTTTTCCCTCTTGTGTATTATATTTCTTCCCAGAAATGTCCAAGGTCATTTATTTCATTTCCCCAACCTGACAGATTAGAAAATGATAAAAGATCACAAATTCACAAATACGTTTGTTTTAGTTATTTGAGACTACAATATACAAAGAAAATTATAAGAAAAATATTCAAAATACTTTGAGGATTATTTTGATCTGTTTTAGTGTGAGTATTGCGAATTTCTCCAGTTTTCCCCAGGAATAGAAAAGAAAGCACTTTTTGGTAAGTTTCCATTCATTTATACATAGGTATATGGTGGGACCCTCTGCCTTCAGTACTTAGTATATTTCTGAATGAACAATGAGACAAGGAGAGTAAAGTTGGGTACTTTTTCCCTACATTGAATTTTAATTAATAATCTCTGGATTTTTTGAATCTCAAAGTTTCATGTTTCACAAATATTTAAAAGAATTTTACCTTTAATTAGAATACCTTCTATTAATATTTTATATAGTACTTTTACATTGTGAAAGTATTTACTTCTTCAGCTTAAAACTTTGTTTATAGTTTAATGCTAGAGAAGAAATTGATCAACATTTTTCACTTGTAATCAATGAATATCAACTCTAGGTTATCACCAGAGCTGATGACATAAACCCTGATCCATGTTTTAATGTGATGGGTTTTATCTTCAGATCACTGTGTTGCCATTTAGTTCCAATAACCGAAAATACTCTGATAAAGTGGCATTCTTGATTGAGTTGTGAAATAGAACTATGTCAGTAATATAAAGATGCTGACCATTTTATAATAGTTTTTTATTTAAATTATTTTTCTAAAGTTAAGACTTAAAAATAATCACCCAACTTGAATAAAGAAGAAGGCATTATTAGTTAGCCAAACTACATGCAATATAAAAATCTTCAGTTGACTTTTACAATTTATACCATTTTATTTTATTTATCAACAGATAATGTTTCCCATGTTGCTATTCTAGTAATAATTATTTTATTATGACATTGTTGAAATATTTAACTGCAGTTTATTTATCCATTTTGAATTTTGATGTGTATCACTATGAAAATTCTGTCTTGATTTTAATTCATTTTTGCATTCCAAATGTTTTAAAAGGTAGTAAGAAGTACCTGAACTCTTTAATTATTTCTAAAATATAATTTTTTTCTTTAATATATTTTTTCCTTTGCACCAGAAAAACTAATTGGTACATGACCTATGAGTTACTAGATTGTATTTATTGCTTATGAATAACTGGTAAATATTTTTTCTAACTTGGTAGATCTTTTTCCCCTATCCTCTGTATAGCATATGTCTGTGGCTTGCAAACCCTCAAAACCTTGTGCAGTATAATAACACTAGTAATCCTGGATGCATTAAAATTAATCTTCTGAAAGACCACATCATCAATAAATGCTGAGTTTTGAAGGACTCCCTACTACCCTTACTTCCAGTCCTATAGAGGACTTCATTGAAATCACCCCAGTATTTCAAATGGAACCACTACGTACAACCAATGACACCCATATACCTGAGGAAGGCTTGGAGTTGAGAAAAGCTTGTAGCTCTCTTCTGTAGCCTATAAGGGGTGTTGGACCAAATTCTCATTAGCATATCTTGTTCCACTAAATTAAATGGTAGATACTAAGGAATGTACTAAAGCAAGAAAAGCCCAGGGAATCATGTAGTCTGGAATGAGAGGATGTACCTGAAAACACTTTACTTTTACTTTTGCATATATACTAATGAATAAGTTTAAATAACTTTACATAAAATATATAAAAGTACTTGATAGTATCTTGACGTGTTTACATGAATTAATAGAAAACAAAGAGCAGGTAATCTTCACCTTATATTGCCAAGGTAAAAAGAAAAAAAGAGACATGGAAATGGAGACAATTTTTTGTCAGTGCGGAGAATAGAACTTTTCCATAATAATCCAGTAATTTACCTTAATTACTAAAACAATGCACACAATAAATTCACATGCACATACTCTTTCTTTCCTTCTAACATTTATCATGTTCTAAAATGCTATTATTAACTTCGGGAGTATGTAGCTTACTAATACTTGTCCGAGTTTCCTATTGCTCATTGTTGGCTTTTGTTGAGTTTGTAATTTGTGTGTTTAACTGGAACACATTTACAGCAGAAAATCCTGTCTTGAACTTTTCTTATTTTGTCCAATAGAATCTCGTGGCATAGTGTCATAGCTGCAAAGTGGAGTTCTATCCTCAAATTTCATAGGAAATAGTCCAACTGTACATTGAAAGATTATGCAAATCTTCAAGGAGCATCTAATCAATCACCGCGGTGTGAGAGGAATGCAGCCCATCGCTGAATTAGCTTCTGTTGGAATGTATTCATGTGTAACATCCCACTGACTGGATGACATCACAACAGCTCCAGGTCCTTGAAAGTCTTGAGGATGATTAGCTGAAGGAATTGGCTGTTTCTGCCAATCATAATCCAGCAAAGCTGCCTTTATAGTTCTGGAGATATGAGAGAGAGGGAGGGAGAGAAAGACCGACTACAGCTAAACAAGAGGCACAGCAGCACTAGCAACAGCAGAACAGGAGCAGCTGGTATTCCGGTGATTAAATAGTTCTCATAGCCTTTTTGCTGTACTCGGTCTGCTCCCTGGTGTAATTCTCGTGTCCAAGAAGGAAGCTGCATTTTAACGGTGTGCTGAACAGAGGTTTGAATCATTCCAGCTGGCTGCTTGTTTTGAAAAGGACAATGTGTGTATAAATAAAAGGACTCTGCTGGAAGAGTTCAGATACTAAGACTGGAGCTAGAGAGTGCTCTTGGAATATTGTTGAGGCAGATTGCATGAACTGAAAGCTCCTTCTAATTAACCTGGAGCCAAGTGAACCTGAATACTGGATACCTCATGTTCTAACTCGGGATAAATTCAAGTTAGGAAAAGGCAAAATATTGAAATGCTTCTCTAGGTAAGTTACTGCTTAATTTGCTGAAATCGAGGCGTGTACCATAAATGAATATGCGTTGCTTAGCTATGTAAACAAGTCGAACACAATAAAGTTTTATTTGTGAAAGATTTATGTAGAAGCAGATAATATTTTAAAACCAAATTCAATCTCCCTTTTCCTCATGTGTGTGCTTACCTGTCATCATGCTTTATAGAAGTTATATTTGCACGGAAATAGAAAATACAGTCCTGCCTAAAAAAAAAAAAAAAAAAAAGGAGAGAGAGAGAGAGAGATACAACTTGATAAAATTTAAACAGTTGCTGGAACATTTGCATAGGAAATATCTTATCTGATACAATTTTAGCCTTTTCATATTAAAAGCACGAATTTTACAAACTCAACATCCAAAGTTAACTGTAGGGTTATAAATGTTTCCCTAGTAAGTGTTACTGAAAACATGGCATTCAAATTACCGAAGATGGGAACTCCTCTTCTTTGGACCTGAGATTTGTAGGCATGCTGTTCTAATGGTCTGCTTTAGAGAAACAGCTGTCACAGACATTTGAAATTGTATGATACAGTCATAAATTGCTTATAAAGAAATAGGTGTTTTCCTCGTACCTCCTATTAGAAAATAAAAATAAATTCTTAGAACAATATATGTCATATGCCCTAAGCATAGTTTCCTAGGAGGACAGAAAGCTTTATGGTATACCTCCAATTTCTTCAAGCACAGAATAAGTTGGAAAATAAGAAATATTATTGCAATATGATTTTACTCATTCCCTTTTCAATATCTCTGTTTGAGGAAGCTAAATAAGGAAACTTAAACCTTATTTTTCTTACAATTTCTCCTGATTAATAAAATACTGTATTATTCAGAATTCCTGTCATAGCTTTTTAAGTGATGATATGTTTTGTTTATTATGATAAATTATACTGTGAGTTCTCATACAGCTTGAGAAAGTTTGAAGTTTATGCTTTATCATATCTCTTTCAAACTCACGCTTGCTTATTTTCATGGTGCCTTCTATCAGAATATTTTTATTTACACAGTATCATAAATGCTTTAACATGAATTGCATACCAACATATTGATGTGTTTCTGTAACTCTCAGAATGGTTTTAGTTTTCCACTTTCTCACCAACAACAGGGTTAAAATCCTGTGAGGTTTCTGCACCAAGAGAGAATTGATAAAGACAAAAGTTATGGTAATTGGTTGAATTTCCCCAAAACTAGGAAGCAATGAATTTTCCCACAAAGATTTAAAGGTTTTTTTTTTTTTTCAAAGCAAAACAGTAATTTACTCTATTAAAAGCACGGTAGTTAGCTATATCCCAGTGTCACATAGGCTCTGTGCTCGTCATTTGTGTGCGTATGTGTGCATGTGAGTAGCAAGTTTATATGAAAAATATAAAGTCTACTGACTACAACAGTCTAAGTTTTCAACTGGAATTCATAAAAAAGTAACTAATTAATAAGCAAAATATACTTGCCATTTACATTTATCTCAATATGTAAATGGGAAGTTAAGCCTACTCTTATTGTTGACATTTTTTAAAATAAGAAATCCTGTGACAATACATTATGGTGATCAATATTAAGCAATGTTTACACTGATAGACATCTCATAATAAGCTAATTGGGAAGATTTTTAGAAATTTAATACTAAGCAGAATGGGCCTTTTAATTCTATCTGAATGGCACCTGGTCACCACTAAGACTGATACATTAAAAACCCTTTGAAAAAATTATAATATATATGACTTACTAGCTATAACATGAAAATCACCCTTAGATCCAATTTAGAAACTCAGGCATTGTTTTTAAATAAAAGGAAAGTAAAACCTTATGAAAATTTGAATTTTTAAAATTGATTAATGCAAATATATAAGTAATAAATGCATATGTAAATATACATAAATTGCATTTTGTTTTCTCCAACATAGGCTTATTATTTAAGAAATGTATCATTTTAAATGTATTATCCTAAACACCAAAAGGAAGTATATGTGGACTAGTTTTATATATAAATATATTAAGTCATAATTTTTAATTTCTATAATTGACAATCAAAATAGAAGTACATGCTCACACTTACATTTACCTCAGGAAAATAATGATCTTTCATTTTTCATTTGAGATTAAAACTGTTATATCTGTTCTTTCTTCTCCCAAAGAAAAGCATTCTGTACTTAGATGTAAAATAAACTTAATTCAATCTCAATACTAACATTAGTTCTTAAAGGTACTAAATAAATGTATCTAACCCAGTAAAACAGTTGTCCCCAATAGGTTAAGTGTTCATATGATTGCCTTGTATTTTCTGTTTGAGCGGAAAAGGGGCCTTTGGAAATAAAATCCAAAGATCAAACTTTGTGTGCATCATTTACAAGCAACTACTAAGGAAGAAGAGAGAAGCATTTAGCATACTGTGTTCAAACTAGAAGATTCTGGCTGGTGCTGCCTCCCCAGATTTAGAAAGCAGCTGGGGAAACATAAAATAAAGCTAGAATATCAGCCCTGGCCGGAAGCCAAGACAGAGAAGCTGTGCACCCAGAAGGCTAATTCTTTCTGGGCTAAAATTCATTGATAATGCATTATGTTTAGAGTCTAACCTGAAGTGTTACTTTTTTCTCCAGTACAAACTGTGGGATATTTAAACAGCAAATATATTTTCTAAGTAGAGCTAAATTTTAAACTAACAAAGGTTTGTTCTTTATTAAAAGTTGCTCTATTAAAAAAATGCAAATAAGCCTAGCAGAAACTCCTATAAAATACAGTTTATACTCAGGAAAATAAAAATAAATAAAGATGAGATGCATCATCTAACCATGATCTTGGAAAGTCAGAGAGATCAGAAATGACACATATGGATACATGCCAAAACAAAGAAATGTGAAGGTTTTATTAAAATACCTGGCCTAGTAAAATTTACAGTAAAGGTACACATGCTAAATACTGTTGTAGTATATATCTTCTGAAGGTAGACAACAAGCATAAGGTAAACCCTTATTATGTACCCCCAAATAACTAGGAAAAAGAGAAAAGCATGTTGTCTGTTGATTTATTTGAAGTTTATGAAGTGAGATAAATGGGTCAGGTGTCAGACACAATGCTACCGCCTTCAGCCATCATGATAAAACATCTAGCTAGCCTTTTCTTTAACACTTCAGGAAACTTTCAGCTATGCTGTTATGCAGGGTGTTAAATGCACTATTTTTAAAAGTTATTTTAAGCAAGCTTCAGAAGTTAGAGGTGTTATTTGCAATGCAGAATGTGTACACATATATACAGTTATTTCTAATAGATATAGTTCTATTTCCAAGCTTTCTTTATCTCAGTTTTCTAACGAAAACTACCACTTTCTAGAGGTGACAAATCTAAAATTCCTTTTAGAAATAATATTGAATTGAAAACAGATTTCCTCAAAAGCCAAAATAGCCTGAAAATGAATTCCAAACTCATTAATAGCCTCAGGCATTTCAAGAAAAAATATTTTTTTGAAACGTGAATAGTAAATTACTCTTCATTCCTACAGGTAAACATGTTTGCTGATATAACATAATGTATTTATTTTCTTTGAGTTGTTATAGTTTGTCTATATTCATCAGTATTCAGAAAATTCATGCCATGAAATAGGTTTTAATAAAATAAATCACATATGACAGGCTAAATAATGGTTTGCAAGTGACCCTTTGAGGTCATTTACATACATAGGCTATTTTAGATATATCTTTTAAGAGAGATTATATACTTCATTAACACTAAATAAATAGTTATGTGTAATTAGTTGAAATTTTTAAAAATCTGAGGAAAAAAGGGTTAAAACTGACTATGTCTAAATGCTTGAGAATATAATTTGATATTGTACTCAGAAAACAAAAGCAAGACTTTTGTTGAGAAACAAAAGTGATGACTCTAGTGAATTATAGAATTGGGACTTCTCTCCCAATTTGTACTCTGTTTAGAAATTATTATTTTAAATATTTGAAAAGTTCAATGAAGAAAGCAACTTTCAGCAAGCTAATAAACACATGAGTTTAATGTGCAGCCACATGCTTCATTTGTTCCCAAATTAGAGGAATTTCTCTATTTTGAAAATTCCACCATCAATTGAACTTATGTTGTGATTTATTGCAAATATTTAACCTCCTTCTTAAAACTCCTTAATGGAATACATCGTCAACTATAACTACGTAGAAGTTGAAAGTTAGCTTGGCCAGGTTCACGATATTCAAGTAAAAAGTAAATGGAGAAATGCTTTCTTGATCTCTCTTTTCACTTGCTCCTTTCTTTCTTCTCTCTCTTTTTTTTTTTTTTACTCATTTTTCTTATTTCCCTTCCCTTCCTCTCTTTCTTTCTCTGTTCTTTTTCTTTATTCTTTTCTGTCTTCTCCACTTCTTATTTTACCACTTTTTTCTGTCCTTCCTCCCTTCCTCCCTCCCTCCCTTCCTTCCTTCCTTCCTTCCCTTTTCCTTCTTTCCTTCCTTCTTTTTCCTTCTTGCTTTCCTACCTCCCTCTTTTCCTTTTTCCTTTCTTCCTCCCCTTTTCCCTCCTTTCTTTATTTCCATTCATTTTTGCCACTTCAACTTACATGCTCTCTTGCATAATTGGAAAGCAAATCACTCATCTTTAGTATTGTGGCAATTATTAATCTAATAACCTGATTTGAACACAGAGTAAGTGGGGAAAGTGAAGAGAAAGAGTGGGTTAAACTGCAATAAGCAATAGAGGAAAAGTGAAATAAGGTGGAAGATTTATTTCACAGAATAGTGATGTTGACTTTAACATATGGTCCGTTCTTTCACCTATAAATTTCCATTTAATTTACTAAATTATTTAAGTGTAATTCTTTGCTCCCTTTTCCAACACTCTCTTTTTAACATCAGTCACATCTTTTCCATATAGCAAATGCACCTTAGTGGTAAAAAATAAAATAATAATAAATATGAATAATTTTTCCTTAGAAATTTTAAATCTCCTAAATCATTTTTATATCTAGTAGTTTAAGGATATCAACGTTCATAAACAACCCAAAGGCCAACTGCCATGCTAGTGGAAGAGAAAGAGAGAAGGGAAAGTGATTTTTATACATTTAGATGCTTTGGCTTGATTCCATTCCTGGATCAGAAATTCAATTGTAGACTGCTGATCCACAGAATTTGTCATAGTTCATCAGACATCTCAAAAGAGTTCTTATTCTTCTTGATGTACTGAATAGTCTTTCATGCCTACATAACAATAATTTAAACCTCAGAAATAGATATAACATCACTAAAGATTAATACAAGGAAAAGTAACAGATGCAGAGATGCATATGCTCCTGTGAATGCATAGAACAGTCCTAATTCTATTCATTACTCTAAAGTGCAAGTGAATAATTAGAATCAGAATTTAAATCTGGTTTCTCAATCAGTCTTTCACTAATAGTTATGTCAATTCAATTGAGGTTCCATGTACTGCAATAAGTAAAGTAAAATAAAACACAATCAATAAATCATACTACCAATTATCTAAAGTATTATGGTTCCTGATATCACAGTTTTTGAAGTTTCTTTCCTTGGCACAGGACATTTTCTTGATAACAATAGAAATAATGCTAAAATTGATCAATCGAGGTTGAACTCAATTCAGTACTTAAATTACTCTATCTGTCTGGACATATTTTTCACCTTAGACAGAAAAAAATAGCTTTTTTACTTTTTGCTCAATAATGTTCATAAAAATAAGAATAATGAATATTATTTTCTATTATTTTTAATATGTGTCAGGTACCATCGAAGTTACTAGGGTGCACAAAATAGCTCTCCGGAGGCTTATATTCTCATGGTAGAAAACTGACAGTAAATAAATAAAGACCCCACGGTAGTGCCTGTGAGTGCTCTAAAGATAAGTCAAGGTGGCACATTAAAAGCTGTATGTGAAAGTGATAGGACTGGTCAGGAAATGCCTTTCTGATAAAGCAGAAACTGAGTAAATCTATATAAAACATAGATGTCAAATCGAGTAACATTATTATTTTATCTTGTAGAAAAATGTGATGAGGAGTAGCAATTTCTTGTAATTTGCAAGCTGACAAGCTGAATTTTGACTCTATCTATTGATTATCTTCCTCAGGTCTGTGAAGTTGTTTGGGAGAATTTAAGACATGGCACAGTATTTAGTGTTACTTTCTCTGGGAAGTAGAAAAACTAATCAGTTTTAGAAAATAGAAGTCTCACCTTTACTTCTATTCTTTATATTTCTAAGTATTAAAAAGTATTATGTGTGTAAATTATCTCAAATTATTGGTTTTTTTTTTTTCTCCTACACTGAAATTCAATGCTATTTATTTCCTTCTTTAATTTTATTTAGAGATAGGGTCTTGCACTGTCTGGCACCCAGGTTGGAGGCAGTGGAGCAATCATAGCATACTACAACCTCAAACTCCCGGGATCAAGCAATCCTTCCACATCAGCCTCTCAAGAAGCTGGGACTGTCGGTGCACACCACCTCACCCAGCTAATTTTATTATTATTTTTTTTTTGTAAAGATGGGGTGTCACTATGTTGCCCAGGCTGGCCTCGAATTCCTGGCCTCAAGTGATCCTCCAGCCTCAGCCTCACAAAGTGCTAGGATTACAGGCGTGAGCCACTGTTCCTGGTCTCAATGCTATTATTAAAACTTATGTAGCAGGGGAGCTGGCTCCCTATCTCATCCTCCCAAATTAGTGGGGATAAGAACCAATATTCCAAAACATCACCCAATTGGCTGGAATGATGGACCTAAAATAATGAAATAAAGATCGCTGTAATTCTTAGTATCCATGGGTCCATCTGTGAATTCAACTAACTGCAAATGAAAAATATTTTTTAAAAAAAGATGATTGTGTCTGTACTAAACATGTGCAGGTATTTTTTCCTGTCATTACTCTCTAAATAACACAGTGTAACAACTATATACATATCATTCACATTGTATAAGATATCATAAGTAATCTAGAAATGAGCGAAAGTATACAGGAGGATGTGTGTAAGCTACATGCAAATACTATGCCATTTTATATAGAGGCTTCAGTATCTCTGGATTTTAGTCCTGGAGGGTTTGGGGTCCAGGAACCAATCCTTATAACAAGAGATGACTGTTTCTTTCTTTTTTTTTTTTTTTAATTTCTCTAATTATAAAATTACCTCAAATTTAACAAGAACCAAAAGTTTGATGACACTAATACAATGCTAATACAAATTTAGAATGCATTAACAGAACCACAGTGTCAACATCCAGGAAACAGTTATCTGTGGCCCTATTTAATACAAGTCTGACATTATTTGGCCTGTTCATCATTCTCAGTTTCCTGATGCCTCACATTAATAGCAGTCTTCTATGACCTTTCTCTTCCCCCATGGTGAACCAGATATTTTTGCCCTACCCCCATACCATTCCATCATGGCACTTATTATCTTATGATGTAATTGCTGTGTGTGTGTGTCAGTGCTCCCCACTTATCCAAAAGCTTTTTGATGGCAGAAATGCTTAGAGAGTGCTTGACCAATAATCAATAGATATTAAGAGTTTGATAAGTATAAAATGTGAGAAGACATCTGGCAACTATACTATATGAGTAACAGTTGAAAAACACGGTAATAATTAAAGGAAAAAGCTAAAAGGGAGCAGTATAGTTATCTTTATATATTGAATACTTTTTTATGCAAAAGGAATTTGTTTTATGTTATGTGAAACTAGCAGACTAAACTACAAAAGGTACGGAAGTTGTTTCTATGCAATGTCAGGTAAAACAAAACTTCCTAAAAATCAGTGAGATTCCACTCAGTCAAAGAAACCAGCACAGGCTGGAATGCTACCTGTCCAGAAGACTTTTGTGGAAGGAATTTCTGCCTTGCGTAGAAAATAAATGCTGGCTACCAAGGTTTCCTGTTGTTTTCCATTGTGTCACTATAAAGTATGGACAAAGGTTTTAGAATGAGCACTTTGCCCACCTAAAACCCAGCTCTAGCAGTTGGCTGGAAGACTGGTCAACATACTTCAAGTAAATAATCACTGGGTCAAATTACGTAGTGGAAATGTATTACTCAGGATATGCCCTAGAGTAAAAAAGCAAATTTTCATAATAGAATTATTTACAAGATGTACAATTTTACAAAGAAAATGAAATAATACATTTCTTGAGTAAGTGAAAGTTTATTTTTTTAATGTAAACATATTATTTTACTATTCTTTTGAGTCAGTCCAAGAAGGAAAACATGTCAACATTAGAGGAATGAATAAGAAACATACTTTTGCTTTCCATAAACTTCTAAATTTTAAGGAATGCAGAGATTGATTGACTTAGTTATGATGCCTTTTTGTAGAAGCCTTCATGTAAACAAATGTGAATTAGTTTAAAGATGAGATAATATTGTGACATATTGGAAGACAGGTGTTAACCTTGGTTTCCACCAAATCAGGATTCCAAGCCTTGCTTTGCGCTGACTCATGATACAACCTTGAAAAATCTGACTCTTCTCTGCTTCAGGTTCATGATCTAGGATGGGTTAATAATAATTCATAGACTTGCTGAGACAGCTAAATGTGAAAATAAGTCCAAAGTTTCCAGTACAAAGTGGGAAACATGAGAGATTTTAAATTAATAGTATCAAGTTTTAATTACATGTGTCAGTACTCTGACTTTGGCCTGCAATGCCACATTTTGTACTGATTCAAAGTAACCCCTGAGTGATTAGTATTGACTGTTCCCAATCTTTCTCACTTGAAGGTAATGATCTAAGTCACCTTTTTCTACTGTCTCTACTGTATTGTTGATCATATATTTTAATATTAATAACATTGAATCTAACTTAAAGGATTAAATTTCATTCACCAACATTTTAATGTGATTTATCATGATCTTGAAAATTAACTAACATTACAAAATTTTCAGAGAAACATACTATATTATCCCAGACAAAAAAAAAGTTAGAAAAAGGGGCCAAATAGTTTTCCTCAATTTTCTGTCATGCTGGAGTAAGCAGAAACATGGAATTTGAAGAGGACAAAGACAAAGATTCAGAAACTAGAACTGGATAGAATAAAAACGAATGCAAATGTTTCCTAGTTGGTCGTCTGACCAACTGCTAGAGCTGGGAGGTAGGTGAAGAGAATATTTATTCCGAAGTCTTTATCCATATCCCTTATAGTGACACAATGTAAACACAAGAAACCTTCCTGGCGACCATCTGTCTCCTACTCAAGGCAGTAGTAATTTCTTCCACAAAAGCAGTTTGGAAAACATAATAAACTACTTCAAATTGCTAATTACTAATGCTAATGTCGACCTAGGCTGAAAGTAAAAAGATATAAACTATATTCTAAGTGTTGCCAAAATGTGCTGATAAATTTTAAATTGATCTCATGGTTTCCACCTGTAAAACAAGACCACTTTCACTCCTATTCTTTTTTTCCCCGAAATACATTTTGAATATAAACACGGTATTTCACATTTCTAAATCTCCCAGTCTTTTCCACAGAACAAGTTTTCTAAGTGAATTATTTTGATACCGTGTCTAGTATTCTTTTAAAGGCTCCATAAGTAACTATTGTGATAATTCTAGATGCCAGTCATCAAGTATTAAAATAGGAACATCTCAAGAAATGTTGTCTCTAACAAGTAGCAGAATATTTGAAATCACTCCACATCTCTTGAGTTTTTATCATGCTTGTCTGATGTTTGAGAATTGTGTAACCTGGATTAGTTTTTGGTGGGAGAATAATATTCTATACAGCATATATTTACATGTTACTATCCATGTTATTTCTGGCTTATGGCCAAGTTGGCATTTTATTTGTTAATACCTAAGAGAAAAAATAACATAAGATAGAAGGAAATTAAATTAAAAATAGCAGGTGTACCAGTCAAATTGAATGGAGTATGCCTCTTATGATAAAGAATAATCCAATCATTTTGTGTGTTGTGTAAAACTAAGAATTCTCTGAAGTAAATAAAAGGTGGGAACATAACTATAAGGTTTATTAAATATATAGTTAGAAAATAATCATAAGAAAATACCAGTGTTTCCCATATCAGTAAGATTCTTTATAAGTCTTGAGCACAGCAATGAAAATTTTACTTCATGATATTTAAGTTGCCAATATAGAGCAGTAGCAATGAAAGAAGAGATTTACAATTAATTAAGAAATGTGGGTTCATATTAGCTGTTTAAGAGTAGACTGGTCACTTCACTTCTTTGGGCATTAAATTCCTCATTCATTCGTCACTTGAGTTCTCTGAATAATAATTTTGATAATTAAAATGTATAGCTTTTTGTATTACAGATTTAAAGTGACAATTTAGAAAGAGTTTATTTTCCATCTCCAGGAACACAAACTCAATATTACAGAATGTCACATAATTTCTTGATAGTAAGGTAATATAATGAAAAACATCTTGTTAGACCTTTCTATGAACTATATAATAGACTCTCATTATATCACACAAAAATGATTCAAATTTTTGGATGGCATTAATGTATTTACCATAAGTGTCTCTAGATAAGAAAGTCAGTGGGGCCAGGAGTGGTGGCTCACATCTGTAATCCCAGGACTTTGGGAGGCCGAGGCGGGTGGATCACCTGAGATCAAGAGTTCAAGACCAGCCTCGCCAACATGGTGAAACCATGTCTCTACTAAAAGTACAAAAATTAGCCGGGCGTGGTGGCACGCGCCTGTAATTCCAGCTACTCGGGAGGCTAAGGCAAAAGAATCACTTGAACCTGGGAGGTGGAGGTTGCAATGAGACAAGACCGCACCATTGCATTCCAGCCTGGGTGAAAAGAGCCTAACTCCATCTCAAAAAAAAAAAAAAAAAAAAACAGGAAGCCAGTGATATATGTTATAGAAGTGACTATTGACATGAATTTTAAGAGACAGTAGTCTTTTGTTACATCTGATGCAGGCAAACTCCATTTATGATGATGGAAGTGACTACTTACCTAAATTCAGAAGCAGAATAATTAAAATATTACAAATATAGCTTCTCCCTCTGGATATTAATGTAACTTCTGGATATAAATGCAATACTATTAGTAGCATTAAATTTACATTTAAAAATGGAAAATTTGCTTACTGTTATCATTGGTATTTTAATAACTTCTTTTGTGATTTATTGAAATTAAATTTTAATGTTAAATATTAGGCAAAATTAGTTTTCTCTCTCCTTTATGCATAAGTCAGGTAGCAAATTTCTGCATTCTGGTTTCATTCACTTGTCTCTATATCTTATAGCTTTTTGCCTGTAAGAATACAAGGGTCAAATGAGCATTTTATGTTTCATGGATAACTGCTTCCAGGATTGTCTTCTGAGACAATGACCAAGGGTACAGATCAATACTAAATATAATAATGCTTTTAAATAATGATTATTGAGCTAAACCAAAGCAATTATCAGTTGATGATAATCATTTTATTACTGCCGGCTATAAGTTGATTTAACTTAAGTGTACAGAAAAGCACAGAAAAATAAATACTCCATTGTAATACTAAGGATAAAGTTGATCATGTCTTATTCTAGATTTGTGTTTTCTCTTCTTTTTCAAATCTCTCTTTTCTCCTCAAAATCTAAATCCTCTCATTTTTTAATGATCAAAACAATTTACATCCCTCTCCAACCCATCTCCTAATGATGTCAGTCTATAGGCATCTCCACTCTCTCTGAAATCTCATATCGCATACAGAGTTCTCACTTGCTAATAAGCATATATTCCTCATGACAGAAAGTTTTATATTCCTGTAACTCTTTCGATTCCTTTTCTTTTTCTTGAAACTATTCTCAACTTCTTCACCACCACTTTGTTTTCAACTCACTTTAATCTTTTACTTGACTTCACTAGAACACTGGACTGCTTTAACACCACCACCAGTATTCTCTTGATTGGCAAACTCAGAATCAATTTCATGTTGTATTTCTTGACTCATAAATAGTATTCAGTTTTTATCACAAATATTTATATTCTTTACCTACAGCTTCTATTACCCTCTTCCACCAATACCATTTATTTAGTGTTGTTTCCTAAGATTTTCACGGCAAGCCTCTATCATCTTACCATGCACCCTGTTCCTTAGTGTTCTTACTCAGCATCAGGGTTTTTTTTTTTTTTTCTTTTTTCCTATCCTTTAGCTTACACTTACTGAAAAGAATATAAATTCCATTTCTATTATTCAGCAAACTAGTGGACATTTCATTTTTGATATTTCACAGAGTTTTCAAAAATGAGATATTATAATTTACTCATTTTCTCCTCACACTTCTCTACTTCTAAATAACTTTGTATCTTCCCCACTATTACACTTATTATGCCTTATTGCAATTGCCTTTTTATGTCATAGAATACGTCACAGAATAAACTTCCATTGCTTTTGAAGAACAGAGATAGTGTTTGTCAGATGGATAGTGCATCTGACTACTAGAAAGCATTCAATCAATATTAAATGAATGACTGTGAAAGCTTGAAGTCTTTGGGTGATTTTTTTTCCTCTCTACATCCAATCAATCATCAAATCATGGCACTTCTATTTTGCATGTGACGAGATAAAAATAATTCATATGAAAATATTCACAACCTTGTCTCTTTAACAAACAGCATAACCATCCACCCTTTTTATTTCCCCTTAAAGATAAGGGCATCTTGCTTTCTGAATGTGAGGTTAATTATCAACACAATAGGAACTTGGAGAAAGGAGGGGAGAGCAGGAGGGAAAAAAAAAAAAAAGAGTGAAGCATTTGGCAGAAAGGAAGTATTGTAATGGGAGGATTTCCAGAAATCCTCCCTGCTTTGGGGTTCAGGGAAATTGAAGAGTAGAGAAACAGATATTTTAGAAGTGTCATTTTGTCTTATGAATCAGTCTATTTAATGTTATTAAGGAAATGTATGTGAAGGACAGAATTCCTTTTAAATAAATTATTGTGGCTCTTAAACTGTGCTTCTTAAGTGTATCCTGCTATGCATGTGTAATAGTAGCCCACATAGGGCTACACATTTTAAGAGGTAGAAAGTTATGCATAAATGTCATGAAACAGCTTGCTCTTTTTTTGAATAGACTTAACTTTTTAGAGCAGTTTAAGATTTCCAGCAAAAATTGAGCAGGAAGACTTTCCATATTCCCCTGTGTACAACTTTTCCCACCACCATCTCCTACAATCAAGAAACCAGCACTGACATGTCATTATCACCCCAAGTCCATAGATTACACCAGGGCACACACTTGGTGTTTTATAACCTATGGGTTTTGACAAATGTTGTATTGTCATTACTTTTAAATTATGTATTAATTTTCATAGTATTAAATAGAAAAATTTCACTACCCTAAATATCGCCTGTGTTCCACCTATTCATCACTCTCTCCCTGCTCCCAAACCTGTGATAACCACCAATCTTTTCACTCTCTTCATAGTTTTGCCTTTTCCAGAATTTCATATAAGTGGAATCATATAGTATATAACCTTTTCTGATTATATTATTTCACTTACTAATATGCATTTTATGTTCATCCGTGTATTTCTGTGGCTTGATAGATCATTTATTTTTAGAGCTGAATATTTCATCATACAGATGTACTAAAGTGTATTTATTCCTTCACTTGTTGATGGACATTTTGGTAGCTTCCAAGTCTTGGCATCTATAAATAAAGCTGCAATAAAACATCTGTGTGCAAGTTTTTGTGTGAAAGTAAATGTTTTAACTCATTGAATAAATACCAAGGATCATGATTGCTGGACGATATGACTATGTTTAGCTTCGTAAGAAACTGCCAAATTGTCTTGCAAAGTGGCTGTATCATTTTTCATTCCCACCAGCAATGAATGAGAGTTCCTGTTGCTCTATGTCCTCCCCAGCATTTGGTGTTGTCATTGTTTTAGATTTTACCCATTCTAAAAGGTGTGTACTGGCATCTCATTGATATTTTAATTTGTAATTCCCCAGTGCCATATGATGTGTATTATCTTCTCATATGCTTACTGGACATTTGTATTTTTTCATTAGGATGTATCGCTTTAGGTTTTTTTCTCCCCCATTTTTGAATTGGGTTGTTTTTCTATTGTTGAATTTTAAGAATTCTTTGTATATTTTGGATAACAGTTCTTTCTCAGATATGACTATTTCAAATATTTTCTCCCAGTTTATAGCCTGTCATCTTTCTCTTCAGAGTGTCTGCCACAGAGCAAAAGTTTATTACTTTAATAATGTTCAACTTATCAATTCTTTGTCTTATGGATTGTTCCTTTGGTGTTGAGTAAAAAAAATTATCACCAAAACTAAGGTCATCTAGATTTTCTCCTATATGATCTTCTAAGAGTCTTATAGTTATGTATTTTGCATTTACATTTTAATAAATGTATATCTACAAATAGTCTATAATTCATTTGAGTTAATTATTTAAAAGGTTGTAGTCTGTGTGTAAATCAACTTTTTTGCCTGTGGATGTTCTGTTGTACCAGCAAGGTTTATTGAAAAGGCTATCCTTTTTGCATTGCATTACCTTTGTTCTTTTGACGAACATCACTTGACATCTGGGCATGGTGGCTCATGCCTGTAATCCCACCATTTTGGGACCCCAATGTGGAAGGACTGCTTGAGCCCAGTAGTTCAAGACCAGCCTAGGTAACATAGTGAGACCACTGTCTCTACAAAATATATATTAAAAATATTTAGCCAGGTGTGGTGGCACATGCTTGTGCTCCTAGCTATGCAGAAGGCGTGGTGGGAAGATCACTTGATCCAAGGAGGTCTAAGCTGCAGTTAGCCATGCTGTGATCATGCCACTACACGCCAGCCTGGGTGACAGAAGGGGAACCTGCCAACAACAACAACAACAAAAATTAGTTGACAATATTTTTGAGAGTTTATTTTTGGGATCACTATCCCGGTCTGTTCTTTCATTTATACCACACTGTCTTGATTACTATAGTTTTATAATAAATCTTGAATTTTAAAGTTTGTTAGTATCTGTCCTCCAACTTTGTTATTCTCCTTTAATATTGAATTGGTGACTCTGAGTCTTTTGCTTTCCAAATATATTTTGTGTGTTCTTTTTAATCCATATTTTCATTTTTAAGTCTTCCTCTGGACTATTGTAACTAATTATTAACTGGTCTCCTACCTCCTGGCTTTAATCCAACCTCTTATTTCCTCAAAAGATAACTTTCTAAAAGGCAATGTTTACCATGTCAGTCTTTATATCGAAGTATTTCAATAGTTGTCCAATTTTAAGTCAATTTAAACTCTCTAAAATTTGAATAAGATCTTTTTATCTTCTGTTACCTACCTACTTTTTCAATCTAATTTCTTGCTACTCCTTTGTAAAGAGAGATATAGGAACTAGGAATAAAAGGTACAAAACAGAATAATATTCCAACTTCAAAAGCTTGCATTTTAATTGGAGTGATAGACAAGAAGAAATGTAATATTATGTATATGATGTAATAGATTGTTAATATTACACACACAACCAAGGTCAGGAAGTATGAGGAGGGAGCTTGAATTTTGCACCGGGAAACTGGAAGCAGCTATACTGAGGATGGTACATTTGAATAAAAGATTAAAAGAAATGAGGACATATGCCATGTTTATATCTGGGGCACAAGTATTCTAGGCAACAAGAAACAAGAAGTGCAGAAGCCCAGAAGTACATATGTAAAGAACACAGCATGTTCAGAGAATATAGAGAGGCCCAGTAGGGAAGATGTAGTAGAATACTTGGTAGAACTGTGTGGACCACTCTGTGAATTTGGCTGTTACTCTGAGTAAAATTAGGGTCAATTTTAGTGGTGGGTAGTTGATCAGAGGAGAGACATAACCTTAATTACATTGTAAAGTGAGAACCCTGGTCAGTGTATTGGAAAAAAATGATGTGGAGCAAGGGCTTAGGCAGAGGCCTTAGAAAGAAATTTCAATTAGAAAGAAATGTCAATAATCCAGTGGAGAAATAGTGCTAATTTGTATGGAGGTGATAGCCATGGGAATCGTTAAGATATGTTCAGATTCAAGATATATTTTAAAGGTAGAGCCAATGAATGGGATGCCTGGTATGTCTGATGGGAAAGAAAGAGAGTAGTCAATGACCAGTCCCAATAGAGATAGAGAGAAATAGAGTCCCTAAGCAAATTAAAAAGTGAAGCATCATTTACTTATATGGAGAAACAGTGGGAGGAATAAATTTTAGGATTAAGACAAATATCAGACAATCAGGTTTGGTCTCATTTAAGTTGAAAATGTCCATTAGATTTCCAAGTGAAAATATCACATATGTGGTTAGATATACAAACAGGAGCTGGTAATAGATTTAGCTGGAAACATAAACTCTGAAGTCAACTTTATCAATAGCACTTAAAACCAGAACATTGTAAGATATCTCAAGGAAGTGAATATAAATAGAAAAGAGTACAAGACTAAAGAATAAGCCCCGGGGAACTCCACATTTAGAAAGTAAGGATTAAGAAAAACCGTAAATTGTGACTAAGTCATAAAGAAACTCAAATATATGATTTCCTGGAAGCTTATTAAAGATAGTTTCTGTGTGGCTGAGGGGATGATTGGGGTATAAAATGCTGCTTATAGGTAAAGTAAGATGAGATGAGGAGCAAAAATTGATAACTGGATTTTACAACATGAAGTTTATTGGTGACATTTATAAAATAAATTTCAATGAAGTGGTGATGGTAAGCCTGATTGGAGTAGATCCTAGATACAATTTGACTTAATATTTCAAACAGTTTTGCTGTAGACAGGAACAAAATATAGCGATAGATTGTGAAGTAAGTGAATCATGATAAAAAATAACAGAATGCTTGTATGTTAGAATTAATATATTAGTCAAGAAGGAAAATATTATTGCTACATGGGAGAGTGTAAAGTATTACTGAAGCAATATCTTCAATGAGTTAGTGATAATGCATTAGAACTGGTGAACAAGTGGAGGGTTATCCTCAGCTAGAATGGATAACTCATCCTAAAGAGAACATACACTCACATAGTGAATAAATGTTTAATGGGTGCTTATGAAAATCCTTGTCTTCTTGCTACTGTGTTCTTTATGAAATGGAAAGCAAGATTATCAGCTGAGAGTAATGAAAAGGAAAGAAATGTTAGAAGTTTGAAGATAGAGAAAAATATGAAACAATCATCTAGGAGAAAAGATAGTTAATGAACTAAAAAGAGATAGCAAGACTTATCACACAATTAAAGGCCCGTTTGAGGCTATTGATCATGAATTTAAGTCAGTTGGATAATGTTCTATCCATTATCAGAATTGCAAGCGTAGATTTGGTGGACGGAGGGATTTAGTCAGTTTTGTTTTAAAAAATGTACATCATGAAATAAAAGAGTGTAAAATGATTTGAGAGTATATAAAATAGAATTAATATAATAATTGATTATGGAATTTAAACTGGGTAAGGGGGATTGTGAGGCCATGAGAGAGAGAGTGTAAAGTTAAATGATAAATGACTTGAAGATTTTAGAGGTTTGAAATATTGTTGATGTTGGATTAATAGGTGAACTGAGCAAAAGAGATAGAAGATTGTGATTGGATAGTACAATATAAAGATATTATTAATTGCTTACAGTTATACAATGATTAGTTATAATGAAAAGACCTAGCATATGACTATGGGACTTGGTAACAATGGTAGGGAGAAAGAAAAGAACATTTAAGAGGATGCAAAAAAAAAAATCTCTATAGTGTTGGAAGGATCATTCATATGGATATCTTTATTACCAAAAATTATTCATGAGTACTTTTTTAAAAGCATGAGAGTTTTCTAAAAGATAAGATTTTCCAGGATTAAAGGAGTTTAACCAAGGTACTAGTTGACAATTGCTTTAAGGAGAAGAGGCAGGTGGTATGGTTTGATAAGATGAAAAGTTAGATGATTTTAAGGAGTAGAAAAGAAAAATAGGCTAGAATTGACAATGAGAAATAAAAAGGACATCTAGCCAATTTCCTGACCCAATGGTAGACTAACTGGGAGAGAAAATATATACCAGAGAGCTCTGAGGTCCTAAGGGGAGAGCCAGGTTTCAGTTAGAGCTAGGAAGATGAAAAAAACATTTGGAGAATCGTTTCACTATGTAAGGAAATACTTTTTCTCATGATTGACCATGATTTCTGCTAAGCACAGTGAAAGTTTTCAAGAAATAGAGAGGGTGGGGAATAGGATCACAAATAGTATTGGCTAGGTGGACAAAGAAAGAAAGTCCTTGGACTGCTGAGCGTCTTTGGTAACTGATACGGCCGGGGATAAATGGCATAATGAAGGAAGTTGTGAGGGTCCTGTGTGGTGAGTTAAGACCCAAGGGGCCTAATACCTATAGCAATGATAATGCTGTAGGATTGAATGAGGTGGGAACATGCAAAGAGGGGCTGGAATTCTTGGTAAGCAGCTGTCTCTAACATTGTGTTGGGAGCCTTGATGAATTTTTTAAAATTAGTTTGTTAGAGCCGCCATAATAAAGCACGAAACCCTGAGTGCCTTAAACAACAGGAATGTATTGTCTCACAGTTCTGGAGGCTAGAAGGTCTAGATCAAAGTGACAACAGGGCCATGCTCCCTCTGAAAGTGGTAGGGAAGGATCTGTTCCAGGCCTCTCTTCTGGCTTCTGGTAGTTCCTGGGCTTGTGGCATTCTCCCTGTGTGCTTGTCTGTCACATTTCTCCCTTCTGTAAAGACAGCAGTCATATTAGATTAGGGACCTACCCTTCTGCAGCATGACCTCACCTTAACTGATTACACCTGCAACAATCCTATTTCCAAATAAGGTCACATTCTGAGATACTGGGGGTTAGAAAATCAACATATCAATTTTTTTGGGGGGGAAATAATTAAACCCATAATGGCTGCTGCCAACTTTGTCATTATGTTTTATTCTTTTTATAGATGACTGGCTTGATTTATATTTTGTTTAGAATTTTTAGACCTTACATTCACGAATTGCGTTGTTTGTAATTTATTTTTTATTGTCTCTTGTTAGTTATTACAATCAATATTATGTTAGTCTCATAAAATAAGGTTGACAGCTATTACTCTTACCATTTCTCTGAAACCAGATTGTGTTAGATTGGAATTACATTATTCTTTGAAGTTTTGATGGGATCTTCTGTTGACATCAGTGACTGGAGGTTTCTTTCTGGAAATATTTTCGACTATTCAAATTCTATTTTGCTTTATTCATTTTTAGGCTTCTCTAAACCTTAAATTTTAATGAAGCAATATTTTATAGGAACTTTGCACATGTAATTCTATTTAAGATTAAAATATTTTAATAAATTCATTAATAATTTT
>NW_012106408.1:520238-521145 GCF_000951045.1 Mandrillus leucophaeus
AAAGATCTCAAAACATGGATAAAAATAAAATCTGTTATATATACGTGCATTTTACTCAAAATGATTAATTTGAGTATACTTCATTGCAAGCACAACCTCCTAATGATACGTTATCTTTCAAATCAGCTGCAAAGCAACTGCATATGAACATGTATTTTTACAAATTCTCATGTAAATGATAAATTATAATGGAACCACATAATGTGACAACTCTAAGATTTAACTATGAGCAGCTGAAGTTGGTATGCAGAAAGCCTAACTGGCAAATAAATCATAATGCCATTCTAAATGGAAATTGTAACCACAATTTTAAGTTATTTCAAATATAGCTCTTATGTTTTTCTTTCTACCTCATAATTGAGAAGAGTAGATGGAGAAATAATCTAAATCATGGTATACACATTTGTCTTTTGTATATAAGTTGTTCACATTATTTATTTTATGTTGATTTTCGATTCTTAAGAAATAAATAAGGCGGGCGGATCTCGAGGTCAGGAGATCGAGACCATCCTGGCTAACACAGTGAAACCCCGTCTCCACTAAAAATACAAAATAAATAAATAAAAATTCTCCCGGCGCGGTGGCGGGCGCCTGTAGCCCCAACTACTCCAGAGGCTGAGGCAGGAGAATGGCGTGAGTCCGGGAGGCGGAGCTTGCAGTGAGCCGAGATCGCGCCACTGCACTCCAGCACGGGCGACAGAGCAAGACTCCGTCTCAAAAAAACACACACACACACACCCACCTGTCTCTTATACACATCTAGATGTGTATAAGAGACAGATGTAAAAACATACCTCAAACTAAGTGTCTTAAAACAACAGGAATGTATTGTCTCACAGTTCTGGAGGCTAGAAGGTCTAGATCAAAGTGACAACAGGGCCATGCTCCCTCTGAAAGTGGTAGGGAA
>NW_012106408.1:521960-605867 GCF_000951045.1 Mandrillus leucophaeus
TTTTTTATTGTCTCTTGTTAGTTATTACAATCAATATTATGTTAGTCTCATAAAATAAGGTTGACAGCTATTACTCTTACCATTTCTCTGAAACCAGATTGTGTTAGATTGGAATTACATTATTCTTTGAAGTTTTGATGGGATCTTCTGTTGACATCAGTGACTGGAGGTTTCTTTCTGGAAATATTTTCGACTATTCAAATTCTATTTTGCTTTATTCATTTTTAGGCTTCTCTAAACCTTAAATTTTAATGAAGCAATATTTTATAGGAACTTTGCACATGTAATTCTATTTAAGATTAAAATATTTTAATAAATTCATTAATAATTTTATTTTTTTAAAGTCTGAAGTAGATGTAGTTTTCTTTCTCTTTTTCATTTCCATCAGTTATGTTTGCTTTATCTCGTTTTATCTTCATGTCAGCAGAGGTTTGTCAAATTGATTAGTCATTTTTAAAAAACAGTTTTTTGCTTTGTTTTTCTCTCTATTGTATTTCTTATCTGAATGTGTTCTGCTCATCTTTGTTGTTTCTTTCCTTCTACCATCTTTTTATGGTTTTATTGCTTTTTCTAGCTTTTTAAGATGACTGCTTACATTATTAGCTTATTAATTTTCAGACTTTTTCAGGTACATGCTTCTAAAACTCTAAATGTATTTTACTCATGTCTTATTTAGAATTGTTTTAATTATGTTTCTTAAATTTTGAATACAGGAGCATTTTCTAGTTATTTTGTTATTAGTTGTTGGGTACATGGCATTACAGTCATAGTGCATATGCTTCATGTGATTTTAGCTCTGTAAAATTTGTTGAGACTTCCTTTGAGGCTTGGAATGATTTATTTTTGAAAATATTCCCAAATTCCCTACATATTTTACATAAGAATCATAATTTGAATATGTCTTTTAGACCAAATTTGTTAGTCATGTTATTTAGGTCTTCTTTATTCTTACTAATGTTCTATCCACTTTTATTATAAAATTATTCTTGAGAAATGGTATGAATTCTTACTCTGTGATTGGGAATTCATAAATGTTTTATTGTAGTTCTGACTATTTTTGCTTTGTAAATTTGAGGCCATGATATTGGATGCATACACATTTAAATTTTAATGTATCCCTTGCGAACTGAACTTTCTATCACTACAAAATAATTTCTGCATATCTTTTTCATGACTACTTTCACCCATTATTTTATATTCATTGTAAACAGCATATATTTGGATTTTTTCACTCAATCTGCAAATTTTTGTTTTTAAAAGATAATTTAGTTAATTTACTTTTAACATAATTACTAATTTAAACAGACCTATTTATTTTGTGTTTTCTACTAGTCTTATGTGCTGTAGGTTTCTACTAAAAATTTTTAATTGAATATTTTTCTCCCATTTTATTTTTTCTCCACTACTAGCTTTGACGTTGAAGAATGTAGATATATAGGTATATTCTTTATTAGTTTCACAAGAAACCACAATATACACCCTTAATTTACCAATATGTGAAGTCATCTGATATTATGACCTTTCCAGAAAATACAGCATTTCTAGCACATTTTACTCCATTTATTCCCTTAGTACTTTTATACTATTGTTCTTACTTATTTTAATTATTTGGTTTTGATTATAATCCCTCAAGATTTTATTATTGCTATTTTCTATACTCAAGTTCATTTAGACTAACTCACATTTTATCATTTTTTAAACTTCACTTATATCCAGCAACTTGGACTTGCTTCTTATGTTTGAGAAATTCATGATTATATGACTTTCCACCTCATTTACAGATATCAGATAATTGTTTTCCAGCCTCCCTCACAGCCAAGTCATGGGCATGCCTACTAAAAGCAGCTATTCTAAAATACTTCTAGCAGATTTTGAAGCAAAAGCTAGTGAATGACAGAATACGTGGGTGCAGAAAAAAATCCTTTTAGGTTGGGGGTGTTCACCTTCATCCATATTTTAAGGGCACCAGTAGCAGTGGTACTTGAAAAACTCCCAGATCCCAGTATTACCCAGGCTGATCGTGCAATATTTGCTCTATGGCCACTTTTCAAAATGGACTTTTCTGATATTTATGTGTGTGTATGTGCCCTTAACTATAACATCAGTAGAGTAATGTTACTAAATCTAATTAAGAACTATTTTTTGAATTGCATTTAATCATCTTGATGTTTGCATTCCAGTTATATAGTTTGCAACTTACACTGTTATTTAGTACTCGCTTATGACAAATTCTGTGATAGTTGCTGAAGAAGCTTTGTCAGTACCAAAAAATACTTCAACAAATTTTAATGACTTATTTAGGGAAAGCAACTTTGGAAAAGATCTCAAAACATGGATAAAAATAAAATCTGTTATATATACGTGCATTTTACTCAAAATGATTAATTTGAGTATACTTCATTGCAAGCACAACCTCCTAATGATACGTTATCTTTCAAATCAGCTGCAAAGCAACTGCATATGAACATGTATTTTTACAAATTCTCATGTAAATGATAAATTATAATGGAACCACATAATGTGACAACTCTAAGATTTAACTATGAGCAGCTGAAGTTGGTATGCAGAAAGCCTAACTGGCAAATAAATCATAATGCCATTCTAAATGGAAATTGTAACCACAATTTTAAGTTATTTCAAATATAGCTCTTATGTTTTTCTTTCTACCTCATAATTGAGAAGAGTAGATGGAGAAATAATCTAAATCATGGTATACACATTTGTCTTTTGTATATAAGTTGTTCACATTATTTATTTTATGTTGATTTTCGATTCTTAAGAAATAAATAAGGCGGGCGGATCTCGAGGTCAGGAGATCGAGACCATCCTGGCTAACACAGTGAAACCCCGTCTCCACTAAAAATACAAAATAAATAAATAAAAATTCTCCCGGCGCGGTGGCGGGCGCCTGTAGCCCCAACTACTCCAGAGGCTGAGGCAGGAGAATGGCGTGAGTCCGGGAGGCGGAGCTTGCAGTGAGCCGAGATCGCGCCACTGCACTCCAGCACGGGCGACAGAGCAAGACTCCGTTTCAAAAAAAAAAAAAAAAAGAAAGAAAGAAATGATTAATTATTTTAGCAGATTCGAATCTTTAGAAATGTTGTCATTTCTTTTTCTTTTCCTTTTTCTTTTTTTTTTTTTTTTTTCCTGAGACGGGGTCTGGCTCTGTCGCTAAGGCTGGAGTGCAGTGGCCGGATCTCAGCTCACTGCAAGCTCCGCCTCCCGGGTTCACGCCGTTCTCCTGCCTCAGCCTCCCGAGCAGCTGGGTCTACAGGCGCCCGCCACCTCGCCCGGCTAGTTTTTTGTATTTTTAGTAGAGACGGGGTTTCACCGGGTTAGCCAGGATGGTCTCGAACTCCTGACCTCGTGATCCGCCCGTCTCGGCCTCCCAAAGTGCTGGGATTACAGGCTTAGCCACCGCGCCCGGACAGAAATGTTGTCATTTCTTATAAATGAAATTATTATACAGGCATGTATGCATAACAGAGAAATATAACATGAAAAAGCAAATTTATTTCGCCAAAACAAATGCATATTATTGTATACACTTAAAATAAAATAAATATATACTAGATAAATGGTAATTTGAAACCAACGTGTATCAAAATTTGTTTTAGATATATTTGAATTGTAGCTATTGTACCTATCTTCCTTTCAAAAAAAGATTTAGATCTTAAAAGTCACAAAAATTAGCAACATATTAAACGGAGCTGATGTTTTTTTTTCTTCTTCTTTTGTGCACAACAGTAACAAAAAGATGTATATTGAAAAACAGAAATAAAACTTCAGAAGCAGGGAACCATACAAGCAATATAAAAATGGCTGTTCATTACAAATGTGAAGAAGAGAATTGATTAAAATGTATTTGATGTGAAATTGTGGCAAAATTAGTATTCTAACATTGAGTCATTGATCTTTCCCTGATGTCAACAGCATGATGCTCATCCTGAGAGCTCAGTTAACTATACTCCTTGGGCTTACCTAGTTAACACTTTCTTTGGTTTAGTAACCTGTCAATGGAGAACAGGTGCTGTTGGACTATTTTTGCAATAAAAGCAAGAGTATATTGCCCTCTAGTGTTGAAAAAGTTAGGAGACCAAAAGAGTGTTCAGAAATACCCATTAAAAAAAGCAAATTTTTTATTTTCTCCTTTCACATAAACGTAATATACCAATAGACAGATTATTATTTCCTAATTATAGAAAAACAAATATCAAATATAATTAATAAATGTGTTTTATGGCCTCTGTTATAAAAATGGTGACTGGATTGAGAATAAATTATTTCATTTTATTATGTTATCTTTTTGTAATTTAATTAGATCCTTTTTCATTTTAGTTTTGGGTATTTTACAACTTTAGGAAGTATCCATTCTTCCTAATACATTATCTTCTCTAATTATTTTGGATTTTTCAAAAATAAAAATTAGGTATAAATATCATTTTTAAAAACCTTTTTAAAGTAAAGAACATAACTCTGTAGAGTAGGTGATTCTATTGGTAGCGGTACTTTACAGGTCCTTCGTAGCTAGGTTTTGTGCCTAGTAAAAATATGTATTTCCTTCTCTGGAATACAAGAGAAAGGATTAAGTAGTAAAAAATTCATCAGAAAAAGTCTTCTAAGAAATAACATAAAAAATTAATGATTGAGGTAGAAATGATACATTTACTATTGTATTTAAAAATAATAAGCTGCAACTTTTAAATAATACTGGAACAATAACACTACGTGTTACACTTAAACTTGGTGAAGACGGTAGATCAAATTTTGTGTGCTTACCAAAAAATAAAAATATAATTAATATAAATAAATATATAAATTCTGCGGGGACATATACCAATATTAATATAATCCAGATTTCTCCAGACCTACATATCCTGTGACTACAAAAGGGGTCTGGTTGATAATAAGTAAACTTAGAGATAATTTTGTGCAATTGATTTTCCAATTTTCAAAACCTTAGGCTTGATTCTGAGATCATTGTTCCAATAAAATCTATTAAAACATTATAATATTGAACATCAATTTAACTGAGTTACTCAAGATTGTTACTAATCTACTGTGTGTCTAATTTAGCATTGGGTTATGCTTGAAGGAAAATAAACTAACTAGCTTATTATGAAAAGAGAAGCTTTCTATATAGACTAGGCTATTGAAAATGTACCCACAGTCTTCTGCAGAAGACACATAAACCAGTTATGTAAAAATGCAAAGGTATTATAAAAAAGATAAAGACAACATATTCTTCAGAGATTTAGAGTAAGAAAGACTACCAGGGGCAGAAATGAATAGGAAAGACTTGTTATTCATAAGATTATAGAATTTTATAGTTTGAAGCAAACTTACAGTTATGAAACTCACTCATTTAAAAATTTTTCCCTACATTTTTGTGCTTTTATACAGATAGTACATGATTCTTGAAAAAATGAAATAAGATAGAAAAGTACAAAACAGAGACGATCAATATTTCGTTGAGCATCCTTCCAAATCTTCCCTGGAGTGTATACATGAAAACAGAAATAGAACCTTTTTATATCCTTCATTTAGAAAATGAAGATACTGAACTTCAGACTCCTTCCATCCTCCACCACCAACAAGTGTCTGGAGAAAAGATCATTTGAGTTGTACCTTGGGGTAGAGAAAGATGGTGAATATATGCAAGACATAAATACAGTTATTGTTGTTTTGGCGTAATTGTTTTGTGCATTAAGTAGCAGGAAGTTTACAAAATGCAGAAGATTCAATTCTGAATAAATCACAGTTCCTGCCTTGGTGAAATCCATGGATAATTACTCAATTAAAATGTCTGTGTTACAGGCTGTACTATGAGAGCATAGTGGAGACACACTTACTAAACTAACTTCTGTAATGCCAGGGGTGACTTTTTTGAGGTAGTTTTATCCAAGCTGAATCTTTCTAAAAATGAATAAGAACTGATTAGACTTAAAGATAAAAGAGATAACCTGGGTCATTCCAGAACTGTAAATGGTTCAACACATAAAGTACAGAAATAAAAAGATGAAACATTTTATAAGAGTAAACTCTCAAAAAGCTTGACTCTGAAGCTAAAGAGAAAAATTAGGGCAGTTGCTTGGATTGGGGGTGGGGGTGGGGGTGGCGTTGAGTGTGACAGAAAATGTTACGAACATGGGCATGAGCTAAACTTGTTAACAAAATGATACCTGGAGTCTCCAACTAAAATAAATACAGAACCCAGAAACTAGGAAAGGTGAGGCAGTGGTAGGGACTGAAGCCATTCAGATATCTAAAGGTTATAATTACAAATGAAACATATTTAGATACTGTTTATGGTCTACAAATGAAACATATTTAAATGCTGTTTATGGTCAGTTACTAACAAAGCATTATACCATTTTTTTTAAGTCCCCAGAAAAGAGAGGTTGAAGTTCTAGAAAATAGGTGGAGGCAAAAAAATAAAAAATAAAAAATAACTTTAGAAGAGATATACATTATCTATGGAATCAGGAGGCAGGTAAGGACAGTGAGAATTTTTCAGTTTGGGAAACATTAGTGGGAGGGAGTCAGTTTGGTTCCCTGCATAATTTTGAGCCAGTTCAACCTTTCCTTTCTGTTTGCTTTGTAAAGTAGAAGATTGTGCAGCTAGGGAGAGAGGCCATGTGGCTTAGAAAGTTATTGAAATCATCAAAATAGAATCAGTTGGGGAAATAGAAATAAAATAATGATGTATACTTCAAAGATGTCTTAATCACATTTCCCTTTTATTATAACTGTCATAATTCTAAGTATAAAAATACAAAAAAAATTATATTTTAAACTATAAAACCACATTATACAGAAAAATATAGAAAGAGAAACAAGAATCTGTTAATGTTCATTTTATTTTTAATATTATGGGTTTACAAAATTTATAATACTTTCAAGTATAAAATATACATACATTTTGTTAAGAAAAAAAGCAGTTGAGTTTCTGAAACATTTTCACATCATCCTTGCAGATAAGTTACAGAAAAATTGTTTACTTTTGAAAGAAAATGGTTAATAATATTACATCTAAGCAGGAAGGCATATCATGATGTTATATTTCCTCGGTCATCTTTTGTAGCTTCCATATAAATTGTTTATATGGAGTGAACAAAAATCAAGACAGGAAATCACAACATTGTTATATAGATTAGCAGATTAATGCCCACACTTTTCACATGAACTCCATTAGCATAAGCTTAAGTCAGTAACTTTAAAATCATCCACTGTCAAGGAAAAATATAAGAAAAGAAAAAATATTCTAAAGGTGAAAGGGAAATAGGAAAAGGAAGAAACAGAGAACAGATTAAAACAAAATAATTTAGATGTTTTTGCTGATAATAAGAGAAATACTCGAATTCGCAGATGTACCTGGTAAATAGGCTCTTAATAAATGTTAATACATATATTTGCTGAATGGATGTCGGATAAATGCCTTGACTTCTCACATGAAAGAGAAAAATAGGAGCAAATCCAGGATTGGACTGAATTGTAGATAGCCTGTCTGGTTCCAGTTTGATTATAAATGTCCCATTGTAAATATTACCTCCAAATCTATAAATATGAGACAGAGTCACAAATTTATCCCAAAGTCATCCTAAGGTACTGAGGAAATTGTCTGAATGTCAGAAACCCTGAGGCAGATCTACTCATTCAAAAATTGTCTAATCCTATTTAATTCTGGTCCACACATTCTGGAGATCTGATTATTATTTTAGTAGTATAATGGTAAAATTCAGTGATGAAATCTTAGCTATAAATATAAATAGAAAGTTCCAAGCAGTGATTATCAGACCTCTCAACTTGGCCACGGATAGCATGTCTACTACTTTACTTAAATCTTATATGGCAAAGCAGAACAAATATCCACATAAAAGTTTCCTTATTTCCAAAATCTCCATGTTTTTCTAATAAGCAAGATGAATGCACAGAAATTTGCAGTTGATTTTAATAAATTAGACTCTATATTAAAAAAATCATGTTGTTTCTTTGCTTTAGAAAATAAGAACTAAGAAAATGGTAAATAGGCACTATACATATCTCTGCAGGAAATGGTGATAAAAGAAATCGCCTGACATTTACTCTTCTATTTACTGAGTTGACTTCATAATCTTTTGAAGTATGAATGTAGCTGATAGCTCAGAGCTATGTACCTAGTATAATATTATGTTACAATATAATATTATGGTAGTAATGTTATCATTATGTTTGAAATGACACTTTTAAGAGTCTGTACTGGTAAAAATCTACACTTTGGGGACTAAAATAAATTTATATTATGTCACTGAAATCAAGAAAATATGATGTGCATGAAAGTTAAGTGATAATCAACTGGTTATTTATAGGAATAGAAAAGATCGTTTCTGCAGAAAATTATAAACTGGACGTACTACTTCGATTTTGATTAAAT
Source organism: Mandrillus leucophaeus (assembly GCF_000951045.1). Classification (NCBI taxonomy): domain Eukaryota; kingdom Metazoa; phylum Chordata; class Mammalia; order Primates; family Cercopithecidae; genus Mandrillus; species Mandrillus leucophaeus. The sequence continues at coordinate 530,374 of NW_012106408.1, forward strand.
ATAACAATTACTCATTACTTTGTACCTCTATTTTGAAAAAGTTATGATTTATGTAGCAGTGGTTGCTACTGAGAATAATATCATAATATTTTTGGCCTAGAAGCTGAAAGGAATTCTATGGGACCAGCCATATGATATCAACCATTTCATAGTCTCAACTACTATTTCATCAATATCGGATATTTTCTGAAACCACTCAGATTCATAAGAGACTGCATTGATCTTTAGCTAAAACCTTTAAGATATTTATAATTATTTTAACAACAGATTAAATAATTTGTATTAGCTGTGACCTATTCAGTAGCACTCCTCAAACAGTTTTTACCATCACCCAGAATAAGAAATAATCTTACATTGGTATACAAATACACACACACACATGCATACAGGGGCACCATAACATAAAGTTTCATAAAGCACTACTTACCTCTGCCATACATGAAGTTTGACAATGTTTCTATTCTGGTCTACTTCATTTTCACTTACGTGTTGGTGAAATGTAATTTGAGAAATACTGCATCTCTCTTGAAAGATGAGGTACTAATTCATTCTCACACTACTGTGAAGAAATACCCAAGACTGGGTAATTTATAAAGAAAAGAAGTTTAATTGACTCACAGTTCCACATGGCTGGGGAGGCCCCAGAAAACTTAAAATCATGGCAGAAGGCATCTCATTACAGGGTGGCAGGAGAGATTGAGTGCTGAGCAAAGGGGGGAAATCACCTTATAAAACAATCAGATTTCATGAGAACTCACTCAGTATCACGAGAAGAGCATAGGGATAACCACCCTCATGATTCAATTACCTTTCACCGGATCCCTTCTATGACACGTGAGAATTACGAGAACTACAATTCGAGGTGAGATTTGGGTGGGAACACAGAGCCAAACCATACTATTATGCCCCCTGCCCCTCCTAAATCTCATGTCCTCACGTCTTAAAATACAATCATGCCCTTCCAACAGTCCTCCAAAGTCTTAACTCATTCCAGCATTAACCAAAAAGTCCAAGTCCAAAGTCTCATATGAGACAAGGCAAGTCCCTTCTGCTTATAAGCCTATGTAATCAAAAGTAAGTTAGGTACTTCTTAGATACAATGGGGATACAGGCATTGGGTAAATATACCCATTCAAAATGAGAGAATTTGGCCAAAACAAAGGGGCTTCAGGCCCCATGAAATTCTGAAATCCAATAGGGCAGTCATTAAGCTTAAAGTTCCAAAATAATCTCCTTTGGCTCCATGTCTCACATCCAGATCACGCTAATGCAAGAGGTGGGCTCCCATGACCTTGGGGAGCTCCACTTCTGTAGCTTTTCAGGGTACAACCCCCCTCCCAAGTGCTTTCACAGTTGGGATTGAGTGTCTGTGGCTTTTTCAGATACATGATGCAAGTTGTTGGTGAATTTACCATTCTGGGGTATAGGGGATGGTGGCCCTCTTCTCACTAGGCAGTACCACAGTGGGGACTGTGGGGAGGGGGGGCAGCTACAACCCCACATTTCCCTTCCACACTGTCCAAAGAGAGGTATTCCATGAAGGCTCTGCCCCTGCATCAAACTTCTGCCTGAATATCCAGACATTTCCATACATCCTCTGAATCATAGTCGGAGGTTCAAAAACTTCAATTCTTGATTTCTGTGTGCCAACAGACCCAACACCACATGAAAGCCACCAAGGCTTGGGGCTTACACCCTCTGAAGCAACAGACAGAGCTATATGTTGGTCCCTTTTATCCACAGTTGGAGTAGCCTGAGGCACAGGGCACCAAATCCCAGACTTCACACAGCAGGGGGGGACTCTGGACCTGGTGGATTAAGCCATATTTTTCTGTGACGGGAGGGGCTGCCATGAAGGTCTCTCATGCCCTGAAGATATTTTCTCCATTGTCTTGGTGATTAACATTCTGCTCCTTGTTACTTATGCAAATTTCTGCAGCAGGCTTGAATTTCTTCCCAGAAAATGGGTTTTTCTTCTCTACTGTATCATCAGGCTGCAAATTTTCCAAATTTTCATGCTTAGTTTCCTCTTGAATGCTTTGCCACTTAGAAATTTCTTCCAACAGATACCCTAAATCATCTCTCTCAAGTCCAAAGTTCCACAGATCTCTAGGGCAGGGCCCAGTCTCTTTGCTAAAGCATAGCAAGAATCACCTTTATTCCCGTTTCCAACAAGTTCCTCATCAACATCTGAGATCACCTCAGCCTGGACTTCATTGTTAAAATCGTTATCAGCATTTTGGTCAAAGCCATTCGTCAAATCTCTAGGAAGTTCCAAACTTTATCTTACTTTCCTGTCTTCTTCTGAGCCTTCCAGACTGTTCCAACCTCTGCCTGTTACCCAGTTCCAATGTTGCTTCCACATTTTCAGGGTCTTTACAGCAGTGCCTCACTCTCTGAGGTACTTGTTTAGTGTATTGGTCCATTCTCACGCTTCTATGAAGAAATACCTGATATTGGGTTATTTATAAAGAAAAGAGGTTTAATTGACTCACAGTTCCTCATAGCTGGGGTGTTCTCAGGAACCTTACAAACATGGCAGAAGGTACCTCTTCACAGGGTAGCGGGAGAGAATGAGTGCTGAACAAAGCAGGGAAGCTCTTTATAAAAGCATCAGATCTCATGAGAACTCACAATCACAAGAACAGCATGGAGGTAACCACCATGATGATTCAATTACCTTCCATTAGGTCCTTCCTACATCACATGGGGGTTATGGGAACTATAATTCAAGATGAGATTTGAGTGGAGACACAGCCAAACTATTTTGTATGGTTACAAATTTTGGAATTCACCCCAAAGAAGCACTGGTGCAGTTAATGTATATTAAAAGTTGTTAAATGTTTATATAATAATTTTTGTGTTTTCTGGTTTGTGTGTGTTTCCAGACAGGGTATCCCTCTGTCGCAGTGGTGCAATCATAGCTCACTGCAACCTTGAACTCTTGGACTCAAGGTAAACCCCCTGCCTCAGCCTCCCAAGTAGCTGGAACTACAGGTTCACACCACCGCACCTGTCTTTTTTTTTTTCTTTTTTCTTTTGTGTTGAGATCTTGTTTTGTTGTCCAGGATAGTCTCAAGCTACTGGACTCAAGCAATCCTTCAGCCTCACACTCTCAAAGTGCTGGAATTACATGTGTGAGCCACTGCTCAGTCTGTGTAACAGCTTTAATTAAAAATTCTGTTTCATTAATATAAAATAGGAGCTAATTCTTTATGATTCCTAAAAGCAAACAAAAAAACTCATGAAGCAGGTAAAAACAAAGTATATAATAAAATGTTTTCTTCATAGGCATCGCAAAAAATCAAGGTCAGTGAAATTATCACAAATTCTTAAACCATTCAAATTTATAACACAGCTGCTTTTAAATCAATTGAATTCACCTCTACAATTTTTCTCCATTTTTAGTAGACATTTTTTGACTTTGAATATCTGAACTTTTAAATTGAAATAAAACTTGCTGATTTGCAGTTAAATTATTTAATTATGCTGACTGCTAAGTTTTTGGCTTCACTTAATTTAGTCTCTGTTTCTTCTCAACAGTGCAACTGTAGAATCCTAGTATAATAAATCATTAGTAGTTTAATCTTAGCTCTGTTCTTAAACCTTCTGAATTTTTATTTTGTCATTTTAAAAATAGATCGATATAGAGTAAACAGGATGATGAATAAAAAGAATATAGCATAGTTACTAGCAAGTAGTAGCCATTTATTAAATGCTGGTAAATGTCATTGCTCTTGTTTTCAATTTCAGCTGAATTTTCATAAGGCTCTTTAGTGATTTGTACAGCTCATCAGATCACCTTAAACAAAGAAACAACCACACCTATATGCAATGTGATTTAGTATCCAGCTTTCTTTTGTATTTCAGTCTTTCCAAAAAGTAGCAATAACTATAGTAGTACCTATAATTGTTTTGTTTACTAACTCCCTTCTCTGCTGCTACCAGAGATTACTAGAAATTCACCATGATTATGTGACAAATTAACTTTGCAAACTGCATTTTAGAGAATCTCTAAACACATTTTGAAAATGTCAAAAAGCAATCTTATAACAGATATATAAAACAATAATGTTAATATCATCATATAATTATTTTCTAATCTTGAAAGAAAGTAAAAGATTCTAGGAGGTATTTATTCCACTGCTAACTAGGTGATAAGCCATATTTGGAAGGATAGAAAGTAAAAACAAGAAAACAAAAATGAGAACAAGAAAGGCAACACCTAAAAAGGCCTCCCTTTTTTTCTCATCAAAGCTTCTGCAGGGGTCATGAAGTCCACATTTTGTGACAGGTTGTCATGACAAATAATGCGTAGATCTCTCTTCCAAATTTTTAACAATAGATTTATTAGAATATGGAAAGTCAGATTTAGAAGAATTGGGACCAAAGCCTGTTCAACTTACTTAGTTTGGTGGTTAATAAAATAGTTTTTCCATAGATGCAGTTTACTCAGTAATCTGCATATTTGTCTGTTCTTTCTATAATGAAAGGTCAACATCACCGTATAAGGTGAAAGTGGGGAAAGGAGAACTCTCAAACGTTTCTGTTTGTTGCTAACTTGTCCCAGGGTCTTCCTGAAGAAGACACTAATTAAGGTAAAATAAAAATTTTGGTCTATCACCTTAGACTACTTAAAAACAAATGCCACATATTTTTATACCATTATAGCAGCAGTTCAATGTCTTCGTTATTATCCTGAAGTAATGTTTTAAATTTTGTATGACTCATTTAACACGTGCCTTTTGAAAAATAATCTCATTTGTCTTATTTGACTTATGGTAACAACATAAGATTCTTACGTTGATTGCTCTCCGTATCCATACTCCTGCATGCCTTTTCCCCCACCTTTTTAAGGGTCACACAGTAGGTAAGAGATTCAAACTAATCACAGACTACACCTCTTTGGCATCCCAAACAATGTAATAACACCATTTCTTACTTCAGGTGTGAGACATAAGTAAACATTTATGGTATATCATGTTTTATGGTCCAGGCTTCCTCATCTCCACTGGCCAGTTTTGCCAGGGAAGGAGAACTGGGAGAATTGAATGGGAAGGATAACTCCTTTAGTTAAAACACTTACATTGAAAACACATATGTCTTCCATGTTGGTAATATGTATCCGTCATTCTTCTAACTCTGAACATATTAGTGTTAAATAAATGTCACATTTAAATTTTATTTATTCTTTGGGTTGGCAGATTCTTGCCCCATATGTTTTTTTTTTTTAATTTATTTTTCACTATTACATTAGGAGGAGATATTCTAAATATGCAAAACTGACATATTCTCCTTTGTATATTCAAAAATAAAAATCACATTTTTAATGTGAGAAGAAGTAAAGGTTTAACAAAGTGTTAACTTGTCATCCATTTAATTTCTCTCCGAATCTCCTGGTTAAATTTATTCCTAAAATACTAAGCAATCCCCCAAAGCATGTAAGTAGATATCTGCTCTTATCAGGTTATTTAGGGAAGTGGTGTGGATGGGGTGGGTCTGATTTTATGTTTGTTTAAATAGATTTTTAAATTAAAGATGTGAGCTTGGATAAATCTAAGAATTGATATAAGATTAATAATCTCCTTTGACAAGTTCCAAATATCTTTCAATTTCATTATTATTACACACATACACACTACACACTATATATATATACACATATGTATTTTAATTGAGTTTTTATTTTAAAAAATTATATATGAAAATTTTCAAGCATATATGAAAGTAGAGGATATAGTATAATTGCTTTACATATTTCATACCAAACCAAAGCCTTTTTATTTCTGTATTCCATTTCTTTTTAGTAAAACGCAATCCAATTTGTTTAAAGGGAGCTGAGTTTTGAAACAAAGACTTTTGGAAAGCAGACAATTATATTAAAGAATTTCATTTGGCTGGATGTAGTCGCTCACACCTGTAATCCCAGCATTTTGGGAGGCTGAGGCGGGCGAATCACCTGAGGTCAGGCATTTGAGGTCAGTCTGGCCAATATGATGAAACCCCGTCTCTACTAAAAATACAAAAATCAGCAGGACTTGAACGTGTGTGCCTGTAATCCCAGCTTCTAGGAGTCTGAGGCAGGAGAATCACTTGAACTTGGGAAGCGGAGGCTGCAGTGAGCCAAGATCAGGCCACTGCACTCCAGCCTGGGTGACAGATCAAGACTCCGTCTCAAAATAAATAAATAAATAAAACAAATAAAATTTGCAAATAGAGTGTTAGTAATTCCCCAACAGGTGGGATTCATTTGTTTTTAAAGTCAATGTGAAGTCAGTGGGGAGACTTTGCAAACTGGTACAATATGTTTCACAGTGAAAAGCTAAGGTACATTTCTATATTTGGAATCTGAAATGTTAAAATATTTAAAATATTTGACATAAATTTTTAATTTTTTGAAAAAGTTTAAAAGTTATATTCTGACAAAAACAACCATTTCAACATTATGTAGATTTTTAAAATTTAAATTACTAATGAGATTATTTTAGAACAAAGAAATGGAAAATGAAAAGTAGTGACATAATATTGTAATGTTTAATTATTTAAAAAGTTTTAAGTCATTAATAACCACTAATCACTCAGATCCCCAATTAAAAAAAATAAATCCATTAAATATCCAGTGTGATAGAACATAATGCTCATTAAAACACATGCTAATTTAATTATATCTGATGTAATATGTCTGATATAATAAATATCTTAAATATATATATATATATATATATATATATCACACATTGATAACATGAACTATTTTCACCCAAAATAGTTATCCTAGGGAAAGTTTGGCAAACTAGGAAATTGGAAATTATTTAAGTACTCTGACAGTTTAGAGACAAATGAAGTAAGCTTGTATAGAAAGTAATTCATAAAAGTCAGAATCATCTATACAAAGAAAAACATCTAATAATAATGGAAAAGTATGTCCATTTGTGATGAAGCAGTTTGGGATTTTTTTTTTTTTTTTTTTTTTTTTTTTTTTGAGACAGAGTTTCACTCTCGTTGCCCAGACTGGCCAGGCTGGCATGCAGTTGTGAGTTGTGTGATCTCATCTCACTGCAACCTCCCCCTCCTGGGTTCAAGCATTTCTCCTGCCTTGGCCTCTCAAGTAGCTGGGACTACAGGTGTGCGCCACCAAGCCCAGCTAATTTTTGTACTTTTTTAGTAGTGACAGAGTTTCACCATGTTGGTCAGGATGGTATGGATCTCTTGACCTTGTAATCCGCCCGCCTTGGCCTCCCAAAGTAGTGGGATTACAGGCGTGAGCCACCACACCTGGTTATGGGAAATTTTTTTGATGCTGTGTTAGTTCATTCTCAAATGGCTATATAGCTGCAAATGGGTAATTTATAAAGAAGAGTTTTAATTGCCTCACAGTTCTGCTTCTCCTTTAAATATCAGTTCTGACTTTAGGTCATTTCTTTGCTTGTGTATCCCAGTATAGATTGTTAGAAGCAGCTAGGTCACTTTTTTGGGGGTGGGGTGGTGGTGGATGGGACGTAGTTTCGCTCTGTCACCCAGGCTGGAGTGCAGTGGCACAATCTCAGCTCACTTAATCTTCCACCTCCTGGGTTCAAGCAGTTCTCTGTCGCAGCCTCCCAAGTAGTTGGGATTACAGGCTCCTACCACCATGTCTAGCTAATTGTTTTTTTTGTATTTTTAGTACAGACAGGGTTTCACCATCCCGGCCAGGCTGATCTTGAACTCCTGACCTTTTGATCCACCCACTACTTCTTGAATGCTTTGCTACTAGAAATTTCTTCCACCAGATACCCTAAATCACCACATTCAAGTTCAAGTTCCACAGATCCACAGGGCAGGGGCACAATATAGTGTAATTGTTTGCTAAGGCATAACAAAAAATGACCTTTTCTCTAGCCCCCAATAAGTTCCTCATTTCCATCTGAGACCTCCTCAGCTTGTATTTCGTTGTCCGTATCACTATCAACATTTTGGTTACTACCATTTAAAACCAGTCTCTACAAAGTTCCAAACATATCCTCATCTTCCTGTCTTCTGAGCTCACACTGTCTCTTTTGCTCCTGCTTCCACCATGTGAGACACCTGGCTCCCTCTTGCCTTCTACTACAATTGGAAGCTTCCTTATATCTCCCCAGAAGCAGAAGCTGCTATGCTACCTGTACAACCTGCAGAACCATGAGCCAATTAAATATTTTTTCTTTATAAATTTTCCAGTCTCAGGTGTTTCTTTAGAGCAATGCAAGAACAAAGGAATACAAATGCATTCTACATTCATTTTTTTTATTTTTATTTTTTGAACTAAAGGAAGTGATAGAGAAATAGAACATCTGATTCTTGGATAAAAATTGACAATGGGTAAGAGTTTTAATTCTTATTACAGGAGTAGGCAAAATTAGGAAATATGCTTTGAGACTAACATGCCAATGTTCTTTTCGCCTAAGCTTTCTGTCCTCTGTTTCATTAGCGAGATATGAGAATGCCTGCTTCTGCATGAAGAAGGAGCAATCCTATGTATCTGGGCTGTAATGCTGAAGAGGGTCAAGTGGCTCCCTGTCAGTCCGGATAAAGGATATATTATTAAAGAGAAAAACTTGTAACTACCCTAAACTTAAGACAGATTTATTCAGTCAGCTGGGAATTCCAGAGACTCAAGCAGATACCTAAGAGCATGTTTAATTGCTCTAAGTCCCTGATTCCTTATTTCCTAATTTTATATGTATATAATGGTTATCAGTTTTGCAGAACAGTTTTATGGTAACTGACATTCTTGGTTAAGGCTTACTTTCTTACTTCTTTTCCTTTTTGGTGTGATTAGTTAGAAAATGATCTCAATACATGTTCCTATATACATATGGATGTTTAGGCAAAAATAAAATTGGATTCTGTGTTCTGGAAGTTAAGTTAAGTTGACTGTAAACATCGGGTTATTAATATTTTATCATATTAAAACACTAAAATTATCATTGCTATATATGTTTCTTGAGCATCAGCATTTATATACAAATACATATTTTTATTTCTATTTTTGTCTTAGTTATTACATTTCTCCTCTCTTTCAGATTATGCTTAGAGGATTCTGCAGCAATTCTTGATATTGGACATATTCAAAGTCTCCTCAACTTATGTCCTCCCCGTCTATTGCCTTCCAGCTTTAACTCAGTTGTGCTCCCTTCAAACATTTTACATGATTTGCAATGGTTACATGAACTCTGGGGAAGTCATATTTGCAACATCTCATACTTTATTCACTATGGCACTTTAGGAAAAGAAATTGGGGAAAAGCTTCCAAAACATTATCTTAAAAAATGAATCTTATTGTGAAACTTCGGAGAAGTTTTCGAACATTGATTGTTCTCTTAGCTACCTTTTGCTTGGTGAGCATTGTCATTTCTGCCTATTTTCTCTACTCTGGCTACAAACAGGAAATGACACTTATCGAAACCACTGCAGAAGCAGAATGCGCTGACATCAAAATTCTACCATATCGGTCAATGGAGCTGAAAACAGTGAAACCTATTGATACATCCAAAACTGACCCTACTGTCCTTCTCTTTGTGGAGAGCCAATACTCTCAACTTGGTCAAGATATCATAGCTATTTTGGAGTCCAGCCGATTTCAGTACCACATGGTTATTGCCCCTGGAAAGGGAGATATACCTCCTCTTACAGATAATGGCAAAGGGAAATATACTTTAGTTATTTATGAAAATATTCTGAAGTACGTCAGCATGGACTCATGGAATCGAGAGCTTTTAGAAAAATACTGTGTGGAATACAGTGTTAGTATAATCGGTTTTCATAAAGCCAATGAGAACAGCTTACCAAGTACACAATTAAAAGGCTTTCCGTTAAACCTTTTCAATAATCTAGCTCTAAAGGACTGTTTTGTTAACCCTCAATCTCCTTTGCTACATATTACCAAAGCCCCCAAGGTTGAGAAAGGCCCTCTTCCTGGGGAAGACTGGACTATTTTCCAATATAATCATTCAACCTACCAGCCTGTACTTTTAACTGAATTACAGACAGAAAAATCCCTTTCATCCTTGTCTAGCAAAAAACTCTTTGCAACGGTGATTCAGGATCTGGGGCTTCATGATGGAATTCAGCGAGTACTTTTTGGCAACAACTTGAACTTTTGGCTGCACAAGCTCATCTTCATAGATGCCATCTCCTTCTTGTCAGGGAAGAGGCTGACATTGTCCTTGGACAGGTACATCCTTGTGGACATTGATGATATATTTGTTGGGAAAGAGGGAACAAGGATGAATGTCAAAGATGTGAAGGTAAGCATATGTATAAATAACATCGAAATTTGTATTTCACAATGTGGTACTGGTAAAATATTCCAAATATGATAGATTACTAATCACTAAACTTTTAAGATGCAGTAGAGTTGAAATAAAATAGCCATTTAGAAAAATCTTGAACCAAGACTTAACCATTCTTTACATACACATACAACACACACCAGAAGCTTCAGAATGGGACAGAGCTAAAATACCCCAAAGAGTTAGTGAATTTAATCGCCTTGCCTCATTTTTCTTTCTTTCTTCTTTTCTTCTTCTTTTTCTTTCTTTCTTTCTTTTTTTTTTTTTTTTAAGAACAGAGTCTTGCTCTGTCATCTAGGCTGGAATACAGTGATGTGATCTTGGCTCACTGCAACCTCCGCCTCCTGGGTTCAAGCAATTCTCTGCCTCAGCCTCCTGGGTAGCTGGAATTACAGGTGCCTGCCACAGGTCTGGCTAATTTTTGCATTTTAAGTAGAGATGGGGTTTCACCATCTTGGCTATGCTGGTCTTAAACTCCTGACCTCATGATCCACCTGCCTCAACCTCCCAAAGTGCTGGAATTACAGGCATGAGCCACTGTCTGGCCTCCTTGCCTCTTCTTAAGTCTTTCCCATCCACCTAGAACCACTTATAACAGCCTCTCTTATTATAGCACATGTTGCAGTTTGTAACAGTGAGACTAAGATAGCCATATAACTCTATTTATGGATTATTTACCCTGCCAAATCCTGCCAAACTTGGGTTTGAAAATTGTGGTGTAAATAGAATAATGGAGAAACAGCACAAGACCCTTCTACAATCTCAACCAAGCATAATATTTGCTCATATGAAATGTTCAGATATCTGAAAATACAGATATTAGCAAAAACAAATCATTTTATAAGGAATGTGGCATTGGGTTGGCCTCAGGTAGCTTTCATTATTATACCTATATTATTTATTTATTGCATTATTTGGGAAAACACAGCAATGTTACTGATAGCACTTCTAGGTTTTGATCAATTGAGATTGAATAACAGATTCAGCCTGGGATTGCTACTAAATAAAAATAAATCCACTATTCTACACAAGATTAGGTGCACAATTCTGAAGATAATCATCTTTTAAACAATCTTGATGCAGTACTCTCACCTGATCTTTTACTTGTGACTATCTCATCCTACGTACAACTAAATTTATTTTGTGTGTAAATAATTTTAGCAAACACATAAACAAAAATTAGAGGACACAATTGAGAATAATAAAGGAATCAAAGAGTGTTAAGGTGTTATTGACTTTTTTGGATCTTCTGTTAAAGTGTTTATCTTCCAAAGATAAAATTTGGATACTTCTTCAAAATAACAGGGCATTGTTTTCATCATAAGACCTGATGGCCACTGTAAAGCAAAATGATTGAAAGCAGTAGAATAAGTTTACTTTTTAAAAACCTTCAAAGTTTATGTGAACCAATGAACTCTGTTTTTCCTAAGTTCCTATGAAGCGCTGCTTGACTGTGACCCAAATATTTTATTTCAAGACTGTTAAGAAAAGATAAAGTGACGACAATTGAGTTCCATCCAGATTTTTCTCATTTTTTCTTTTACATTTTTAGTATGTATTATTCTCTTTAATTAGTATAAATGATAGTGTTCTTTTAATTTTGAAACCATAGGCTTAACAAGAGGCCAGTTACTTCAAAAGGTTCTCTGAGTGGTTGGTTCCTTTCTTCACACCCTGGAAATATAGCATTTCCAAGTTTCAGGCTAAAGAACAATATGAATTAAAAAGTTCTTTACAAGTCTAAATGAATTTAACCAGCTCAAATTCAGCTATTTCACTTTTTTCTCAAATAGAAAAACAAATTGTTACTCACTGCTGCTCAAAATAATATTCAAAAGTCGCTGATGGCTATCTCAACTGACATAACCCCAAACAGAATAAAATAATATTGAAATATAACAAAGGCTTGAGCAGTGTCACATATGGAGAGAGAATCAGAAAGGCTATGTGTGTGTGTATATATTTATTAGTGTGTGTTCTTATGGATAGAATTATATCCTGTATATGAAGTAATGTATAATATTTATGTATGTACACATATTAACTGAACTGTGTTTTTGAAGAAAATACTCTTTACTGCCTTTTTTGTTGTTATTTCTGGTTCTCCCTCAGAATTATTTTTATTTTTACTTTTTTATTGACAAAAACAATATATATTTTTCATGTACAACATGATGTTTTGAAATATGTGTAAATCATGAAATGTTTAGATACAGCAAAATGACATAGGAATTAATTATCCCAGATACTTACCATTTTTTGGTGAAACCACTTAAAATCCACTCTTCTAGTAATTTTCAAGAATATGATACATTGTTACTACTAGAATCTACTATAGGTTTCTTCAACTTATTCTTCCAATCAACATGAAATTTTGTGTATTTTAACCAAAATCTCTCCAACCTCCTCACTCTCAACCTCTGGGAACTACCATTTTACTCTCTGCTTCTTTGAGTTTAATTTTTTTAGACTCCACAAAAAGGTGAGATTATGTATTTATTTTGCTCTGCCTTGCTTATTTCAATTAACATAATGTCCTCTAGGTCATCCATGTTGTCACAGATTACAGGATTTTCTTCTTTTTGAAGTCTGAATAATATTTCATTGTGTATATGTATCTCATTTTCTTTACTCATGTATCCACTGATAGACACTCAGGCTGATTCTATATCTTAAATATTGTAAATAATGCTTAAATGAGCAAGGAAGTACAGATATCTCCTTGATAAGTTGAATTCATTTCCTTTGGATATATACTCAGTAGTAGGATTGCTAGATCATATGGTAGTTCCATTTTTAATTTTTTGAAGAATCTGCATGTTGTTTTCCATAGTGGCTATACTAATTATATTTCCACCCGTGTATATGAGGGTTCCCCCTTCTCCACATCCCTGCCAACACTTGTTACTGTTTGTCCTTTTGATAACAGCCATTCTAACAGGTATGATGTGATATCTCATTATGGTTTTGACATGCATTTCCCTGATGATTAGCGATGTTGAGTATTTTTATAAGCCTATTGGTCATTTATGTTTTCTTTTGATAAATGTTTATTCAGGCCTTTTGCTCATTTTTTAGGTGAGTTATTTGTTTTCTTACTATTGAGGTACTTGAATTTGATATGTTCTTTAGCTATTACCTCTTATCAGATGTATAGTTTGCAATTTTTTCTCGCATTTCCTATGTTGTCTCTTCGCTCTGTTGCTTCCATTGCTGTATAGAAGCTTTTTTGTTTGATGTAATTCCATTTGTTTATTTTTAGTTTTGTTACTTGTGCTTTTGGGGTCATATCTAAAAAAATCTTGCCCAGAACAACGTCATAGAGGTTTCCTCTATGGTTTCTTTTAGTCATTTTATGGGTTTAGGTCCTACAATTAAGTCTTTCATCTATTTTAAGTTGATTTTTTAATATAGTGTGAGATGAAGCTCTAATTTCATTCTTCTGCATATAGATATCCGGTTTTCCAAACACTATTTATTGAAGAGACTGCCCTTTCCCTATTATCTGTTCTTAGAAACTTTGCTGAAAATCTATTAACTGTAAATGCAAGAATTTATTTCTGTGCTCACCATTTTATTCCATTGGACTGTGTGCCTGTTTTTATGCTAGTATCATGCTGTTGTGATTACTATAGCTTTGTAGTATATTTTGAAGTATATTTGTTTTCCTCGAGATTGCTTTGGTTATTTGGATCTTTTGTAGTTTTATATACATTTTAATATCTTTTAAATTTTTTTTTTCTATTTTTGTGAAAAATGTCCTTGGGATTTTGATAGGAATTGTTTTGAATCTGTAGATCATTTTGGATATCATAGACATTCAACAATAATAATTTTTCTACCTTACTAGTGGGGATAAGCTTTCCATTTATTGGTGCCTTCTTCAAGTCCTTCAAGCATATTTTGTATGCTTTTCTCTTGCTGCTTTCAAGATCCTTTGTCTTTGATTGTTTACTGTTTGACTATACCATGTCTTGGTGTAGTGTTGTTTGGCCTTCCTCTGCCTGAATATTTGTGTTTTTCCTTGGGTTTGAGCAGTTTTCTTCTATTATTTTATTAAATAAGCTTTCTGGATTTTTATCTGTGTTTTTCTTAATTTGAATATTTCCCTCAGACCTATTAATGAATAAATATGAGAAATTTGATTGGAATTGAGAATTGAAAACTATTTACGTACTAGGTTACTTATATGTCCAAAGAAAAAATGTTCTAGTCACAGTTTTTGCTTTTCGACTTTATTTTTTGGATAAATACAGTTTTGTGGGAAATAATTTCAATTATGTGTCAAAAAGTTTTGATAGTCTCATATTCTTCACTCTCATGTTTTTTTTTTTTTTTTTTTTTTTTTCTTTTTCTGGTAGTACAACAGTAATACACTAGTGCACAAAGAGAATTTTATTCTCCTTCAAACTCTACCCCAATTCTAGAACAATGGTGCTGCACAGTTACTGACAATTTTCTATATTACTCCAAAATAGTATAAAAGAGGCATTCAGTTGGTATTTTAATAGGTATTTCATACATATTTCAATTTGCATGAAATACCTATTTGAATTTGAAATTCAAATGTCATCCCTATTTCAAGGTATGAAAGAGGTATTCTGTTCCTCAATAAAACAAATTAAGGAAAGCAGGAGTGTTACGGATAAAAAATCTTGGTTATGTTTGTAATTGGACTCTTCTTCATCCACTCCCACAATTAGACTGGAATAGCAAGAGCATTAACAAATTCAGACATAGCCTTATCCTCAGCACCACCTCACTCTATCAATGTGTGTGTGTGTGTGTGTGTGTGTGTCTGGGTGAGTGTGTGTGTGTGTGTTTGTGAAGGCATATTTTCATCTGAGCCCAATTTTCTCTTTTGAGATAGAGATTCTGAATTATACTGTTAAAGAGTAAGTACTTTTAAGGCAAAGAATTTTAATGCATTGAAAAGAATACTAGTTTTTATTTTAGTTTTTATTTTATTTTTATTATTCTTCATTTTGAAACGGAGTCTCACTCTATTTATTGCCCAGGCTGGAATGTAGTGGCACAATCTCAGCTCACTACAACCTCCACCTCCTGGGTTCAAGCGATTCTCCTGCCTCAGCCTCCCAAGTAGCTGGGACTACAGGAGCACACCACCACACCTGGCTAATTTTTGTTTTTTTAGTAGAGACGAGGTTTCACCATGTTGGCCAGGCTGGTCTCAAACTTCTGACCTCAAGTGATTCACCCATCTCTGTCTCCCAAAGTGCTGGGATTACAGGCATGAGCCACTGTACCCGGCCAGAATATGTGTTTTTTGACTGAAATTAAGTGTTCATTATTTCTAATACTTAGTTATAATTGGCCTAAGCTATCTACTGTATATCTTTTTTTTTGTAGAATTATTCATGCCTTATTTCATTTTATCATTCTCTTCTCCAACTAATGCTACTGAGATAAAACTCAATGTCCTTTTATAAAGCAATCAAAATTAAATTCAGACAGTTTCAGTAACTATCATTTGTTTATTAATAAAATGTCATTGTATACCTAAAAATTCAAGATATACGAGAAAGATTACTCATGTATATAAGCTCCTAGAAACTAAGTATATTTTTAAAGATGGTAAAATATTATCTATCAATTAAGTCAGACATATGGTCATGTTTTGACCTGTTAATATAACTGTGGTCCTTAAAGCCATCACCCTCTTCCCACTCTCCACCCTCCAGTAGGCCCCAGTATCTGTCATTCCCCTCTATGGGGAATGACATGTGTTCTCATCTTTTAGCTTCTGCTTATAAGTGAGAACGTGTGTTTTTTGGTTTTCTGTTTCCATATTAGTTTCCATATCTGTTCCCAGCTACATCCATGTTCTTGCAAAGGATATGATCTCACTCTTGTTCATGGCTGCATAGTATTCCAAGGTATATATGTACTATATTTTCTATATCCAGTCTACTGTTAATAGACATTTAGGTCAATTCCATATCTTTGCTATTTTGAAGAGTGCTGCAATGATTGTATGCATGTATGTGTCTTCATAATAAAATGATGTACATTCCTTTGGGTATATATATAAAATAATGGGATTTCTGGGTCGAATGGCAGTTCTGTTTTTAGGTCCTCGAGGAATTGCCACACTGTCTTCCCCAGTGGTTGAACTAATTTACATTCCAACCAATAGTATATAAGCATTCTTTTTTCTCCACAACCTCTCCTGCATCTGTTATTTTTTGACTTTTATTTTTATTTATTTGTTTATTTAGAGATAGAGTCTCATTCTGTCACCCAGGCTGGAGTGTAGCGGCAAGATCTCGACTCACTGCAACCTCCACCTCCTGGGTTCAAACAATTCTCTTGCCACAGTTTTCTGAGGAGCTAGGAATACAGACATGTGCCGCCACACTCAGCTTTAGTAGAGATGGGGTTTCACCATGTTGGCCGGGCTGGTCTTGAACTCCTGACTTCAAGTGATCTGCCCTCCTCAGCCTCCCAAAGTACTGGGATTATAGGCATGGAACCATCCTGCCTGGTGTGAGATGGTATCTCATTGTGGTTTTGATTTGCATTTCCCTAATGATCAGTGATGTTGAGCTTTTTTTCATAGGCTTATTGGCCGCATGTATGTGTACTTTTGAAAAGTGTCTGTTCATGTCATCTGCCCATAATGGGTTGTTTGGTTTTTTTTCTTGTAAATTTACTTAAGTTCCTTATAGATACTGGATATTAGACCTTTGTCAGATGCATAGTTTGCAAAAGTTTCTTCCCATTCTGTAGGTTGTCTGTTTATTCTGATAAAACCAAATTTCTAATTTCAATATTTCTTGTGAGCCAGCTCAAATATACATTTCAATATCTATCCTTCCCACTTCTCAATACACACTGTTTTTTGTTAGACTTGCCCACTATATAGTTTTCAACTATGACTATCTCGTGTCTACCACGACCTATTTTTCTCAGTTTCTGTGCCTTTACTAAACTACTTTTCCTGAATCTACCCATATTTTAAGTTCTACTTTTTATAAGAATGTGACACATCCCCTAATGACTCCAGCAGATGGTTATTTCTTTTTAACTTGAGTCCCTGCATAATCACTGACCTTAATTCTCACTTAGCATCTTTATGTATATAAGTCAACTCCGAAATTAAGAGGTAACAGTTTTTCTCACACATCTAGTTATGCCCTAAAGAATGTAATAAGCAACCTTACAAATGATTAAAAAATATTTAATTGACAGTTATAATATTGTCTTTTAACTTTTTTTGTGAGAGCAGAACCATTTAGTCACAGAACTGATTTACTTTCTTTTTTTTTTTTTTCTTTGTTTGGGATGGAGCCTCGCTCTGATGCCCAGGCTGGAGTGCAGTGGCACAATCTTGGCTAACTGCAAGCTCCACCTCCGGGTTCACGTCATTCTCCTGCCTCAGCCTCCCGAGTAGCTGGGACTACAGGCACCCACTACCACGCTCGGCTAATTTTTTTGTATTTTTTAATTTATTTAATTTATTTTATTTTGGAGACGAGGTTTCACCATGTTAGCCAGAACGGTCTCGATCTCCTGATCTCGTGATCCATCCGCCTTGGCCTCCCAAAGTGGTGGGATTACAGGTGTGAGACACAGCGCCCGGCCAGAACTGATTTACTTTCTAAAGAAAGAATAATTTGAGGATAGTTTTGAACTTTATCTTGAAGCAAGTGATTTTTATATTTTGCATCTACAACAAAAGTGGAAAACAAAATCTATGTTATTAACTTGGAGTCCAAAATAAGTAGCTAGCAAGCTAATTGGTTTGGTTTTCCTTCCCATGTAGTGTTTTCAATGGATCTGAACCTAGGCTAGTATTAAGACTTGATCTAGATACAAGTAATTTACCGATGTCTTAACAGGAATGTTTTCATGCCTTTATTTTACGATATATTTTATGAGTTGAAAACCATATGCTTAAAACTATAAAGTGAAAAAGTAATAAACTGTACAAATTTGATGATGAAAACAAAGGTGATAAGTTAACAGATATAAAAAACAGTTAATAGAGAGTCTTGAAAATACAGGGAAATAAGTTTTAGTTAGTTCCAACAGCCATTTGAAATCTTCTCTTTTTTAAACAAGAAAATGATAAAGTTACTATATTTAAGAAGGACTCTTCCATTAGTAATGTAAATATCTGAAAAAAAATTCCAGTCAAAATATGTTAAGAATTATAACGTCATTAAACAGGAGACAGGTTGCTATGAACAGCAAAGAAGAAACCTAGTATAAAATAAAATTTAAAAATTTGATTCCTAATTTGAATAAGGGTTGGATGAGAGAGAAAAAAACCCTCAAGATTACTAAGTTTGTGCCTTTAGAAAATAAGACATCATTTATCCTGTGAACATTAGCACAGAAGATGAGGGGCTACGTTGGTAAATGAAAGTATTAGTTTTCTATATTTTATGATTATAAATAAGTTTGTTGTATTTGGTAAACTAGTAAAAAATCTGTTTTTAGAATATTTCATACTTCAGACTCAATGAGGTATGAATCATTTTCAGAGTTACAGATGAAAAACAAAGTCTGGTTTGTGGTAGATGGAATCCAGATTTGATGCATATCAGCCAGTATAGATTTAGCAATGCAAAAGAGTCCAGGCAGCAAGAATTGGGTGGATAACCCAGCCAGGCAGTGAAGCAAGCAGTATGTGAAAGTTACTGGCAGTTTCTAGGCGGGTGACCCAGCATACAATCAGCAAGTGTAGCATAAGAGCTGGGCAGTGGCCTGGACTGGTGGGAATCAGCATTTATCAAAGATATTCGGTAGTCGACAGAAGGTACCAAATGTCTGAGTTCAGTTTTGTGGGCAGCAGTCATCTTGAGAAAAATGGCACAGACAGCAGTGGCTTACTCCTGGAGGAAATGTGGGATTGGATAATTACATCACAATGTGGAGATTGACATAGTGCACATGACAGAGAATGTGGTAGTTAGGAAGTTAGGAGCTCGGTCACAGCAAGCCTGTGCAGGAGAGAGGAGCCATCAGCAATACTTCCCAGAAATGATGGTCTTGATATCCTGATACAGAACTCCCTACGTCTCCCTTGTCAGGGAGGGATTACATTTGGAACATCATGAAATCCTTAGGTGCCCAGCTGTGCGAATTAGATGCACTATTTGAAAGTCCTCAATTGATCAAGGAGAAAAACAGGCAGTATCAAGGGCTTATAATAAGAATGGTTTATATTCCATGTAAACAAGGAGTATCGCTGTGTCAATTAAATTGTTTTAGTAAGTAGAATTTGGCTTGTTTGAAAAGAGAAGATCTATTATCATGTATTTTGGCAATCAGTAGTGACCTTGGACAACCTCAAATTTACTTTCAAGAGGACAGTTACTGTACAGGCTATATTTAATCATGATTTTTCTTCTTTTATTGAACATCTCAGTGTGAGTAATCTAGGTTTTCATTTCTTCTGAATTCTTTCAAGTAGCAGCACACATTTCACTTTATCAATGGAAAGAAAAATCATCTGTTTTAAAAAGGTTCATTTATGGAAGCAAATAGGGTTATTCTACACTTAAAAAATTACCAAAACTGTATAAAAATATGTTTTAAAATAAAAATTAAAAAGTTGAGAAAATGCTTACCAGCAATACCTTTTCCTTTGTATATCAGTCTTTATTAGAGAGTTCACACAAATATGTATTCAGTTCCTGATTTCAGTAGTATAGACAGGACATATTCACAATTTTTGCATTACAAGGCAGAATGCAATATATACCATGCCAACGTTATTGTATACAATGGGGACAAAGACAAGGTGACAGTAATTCTTCCTCTAGGAACTAGGAATGTTTAATGGAGGATGTGGCATTTGAGTCCTCTGTGATTACTGGACAGAATTGTAGCAAAGATAGCTGGGCAGTGTATTCTAGGCCGGTGGATCAGCCTAAGCTCAGACTTGGCTGTAAATATCAGGATATTTTTGAGAATGGTAAGTTGCCTGTGTTAATTGAATTATAAGGTAAATGAGAAATAGTTGGACTAAATGTAGGTTCTGTTTGTGGCCAGAATATAAAGCCCCTATCCTGTTATGGAACATTAGCCTTCATTCTGTTGAAAATAGGATACCGCTGGAGTCACTCAGGATTTTTAAGCTAGAAAGTGACATGATCAGAGTTGGAATTAAAGGAAAATATATTGTTTGAACCAGGGAGATGTTTTGAGGAGACCAATTAAATAATCTATTACAATAATACAAACATACTAATGATTGTAACTTAAAATAACGTATTTATTGAGCATATTAATATATGCTAAAAAGGTGCTAATCATTTACAAGCACACAACAATATTAAGAAGTAATGCTTTATACACTTCAAATGAATAAAATGAGGCTTAACAATATTAAGATACTTGTCTAATATATGGCTAATAAGTGGCAGAACAAGGGACAAACCCAGAACTATCTGTCTTGAATGTTTAAACTCTCTTTTACAAGACAATGGCTTGGCTTGGGTTTGAATCTTAACTTCTGCACCTATTAGTTTACCTTAACCTAATATCGTCAACCCTCAAACCATATATCTGTAACACCAATGTAAAGCAACCCAATTCAGAATATTTTGGTGAGAATTAAAGAGATAAGGAGAGGAAAGTAGCTAAGACAGAGTTTGGTCTATAAGATAGACTCCGCTTATCTTGGTGGCAAACAGGATAGAAAGGGAAGATCAGGAAAATGCATGCAGAAGTAGAATTGACAGAACTTGAACATGTACCCAATGGAGCAAAAAGAAAACTGGAAATGCAATGTCATCACTACTGTTTTTAGCCTGGATGTGTTCATCAAAATGTATGGAATGAGACAGTTAAAGGTGCTGGAAGGATGAGGAGTTTGATTTACGGTCTTATAATTTTAATGGGTTAAGGTCTAATGATTTAACGTGGGCATCCATATTTGGCTTCTGAAACAATAAATGTAGATTTTCTGGCCCCATCATGTTGGCAGTGTACACTTAGAAATCATCACACTTAACACTTGCAATTTTAATGGTAATCATTGCATAGAAATAAATCAAAGAAGAAGGAAAATAGATTGAATAAATTATTTGCAATATTCAGTGATAAACCAATGACAAGGTAGTTTCATATAGAGGAAAAATGCCTCATGCACTGGGAATGGAGGCTCTCGTATGCCTTTCATTGGTTATAAGGAAGAAAGCATGAATGCTCAGTAGGTACAAGAAGTCCTCAAAGAAAGAAAATTAAAGTAATGCCCGACTCAAAAGAGAACAGTGTTTATGAAACAGGGAAATTACAATATTTGTCTGGAATTTGGAATTTTGAACTCTTTTTTCCCTTCCTATTTATGACTCCTTGATGAATAAGAATTTCCACATGAGGCCCTCCTACCATCACTGTGAAATGTACCAACTGACACTGTGTCACAAATATTCCTAAACTTAAAGAGTGTCGTATAGGGGTTAAGTGTCAAGACAAAAAGGAACTTAAATCTTTACTTTTAGTTGTTCTGCGTAGAAATTATGATCGATTGAAATAATTTTATTTAGTTTTATGTGTTCATTTTCTTGATGACAGAGTTGCAAATATGTCTATTTTTTGTTAGAAACAAGTGGTTTATAGGCATGCTTTCATGTATATAACTTTCCTGTGTGCCAACCAGCTATTAATTTTTAAAAATATGCATTCCAAAACAAGGCCTCTGACCATGTGAAAATTTTCTGCTCAGAATATTTTTATTGTTCTTTATGCAAATTAAATTTTAATTTACAAATTGGACATTACCTAAATTTATTAGTACTCAAAACAAGCTACATAGTAATAGTCTAATACTAATATAGGCACTGACTTTGGTTACTTTACATTATTAGATAATTACGGAGCTGAGAGCAATTTCTTGAAACACCAGGGAAGAAGACAATTAAAGTCCATGAGTTCCATTTCACTAGTCAAGTTGTAGCAATGGTCTACATGAGGAAAAGAAAGTATCAAGAAGTATTTTGGTAAAAGAAAGTATTGAGAAATATTTTGGTAAGAAGGTAACAAAGTCTGAGAAAGGTAAAAAAGCAATCTTTTATAAGAGTCCTTAAATCTCGTGGTAATGCTTTAGAAGCCCTAGGGGAAGTCCACTGGGATATTTTCTGATTGGTTTTCTATACTTTGTCATTCTCTTGGCAAGATAAATTGTAATTAATTAGACAATTAATTGGCTCAGATTGTAATGAGCCTCCTCAGTTAAAGTCACTGTGTTCCTATAATGATAACCAGCAAAAGATACACAAAATGGTTTCATATCTAAAAAATGACCAAAGAGAAAAAAAAAAACCAAAAATTTGCTATTTTCATGCTCCTTATAGAAATACACTTGGTGCCCTGAAATAAATTAAATTATCATGGAAAATGGCAACTAGTTTACATAATCCTGAGTGAGCTAGAATATATTTTATTATCATTTAGAAAATAGTTTAAACTGTTAATGTAGCCATAGACGTTGTCTTTTATTTTTATTCAACTCATCATTACTCATGTCTACTCTGAGCCTAGCTCTAGAGCGTTGCTGGAATTGATCATTTCTACCCATCACTTTTTCTCCCCAAAATAATTCAAATAGTCTTCTGATGTATTTTCTTTATTTTTATAATTTTGAAATATTTCCTACATTCTAAAGAGTATATATAACAATGTCTATAACTTAAAAGATAATAAGAAGAACAGTTTGGCACAAACCATTTAGTTTAGAATAGAGAATAATACCACCACCTTTCTAATCACGTCACTTTTTTGCTACCATTAGAATGGCAAAATGTATCCTGAATTTCAAGTGTATCATTTTCTTAACTTTCTTTTTACTTGTATCACATAAGAAAGCATCCCTAAACAATAAATTGCTTAGTATTTTAGATGTTTTAAATTTGAATTTATATAAACATATTCCTACCATCTACATTTTCTTCAAATTGCTTTTTCTCTTTCTTTTACTCCTATGGTTCACCCACATCGATACCTATAGCTCTAGTTCACTAAACTCATTTTCTTTGTAGTATTTACTATCTCCAGTGTTGGTAGTGTCAAACATTAAAAATTTTGTATTTTCCTGATTATGTGGATGAATAGCTATTCTTGTGCTTAATGACTATTTCTTTTTTATACAGTTTGCATACTCTGTATGTCTTCTTCCTCATTTTAATTTAGAATTATTTTTATATTTTATATTAATTTTTGAAAATTATTTATATAGTCTGTATTCTAATGCCTGATATATTTGCATATATCTTCTCCTAATGGTATATTTCATGTCTTTTTATATCTTTTAATGATGATATGTGATTCATACAACTTAATTTATTGTAGTTAAATACATCGGTATGATCATACATCTCTTGTGGGCATTTTTTCTATGCATATTTTGTTGCCTCTAGAAGTTCATGTAATACTGGCCATATTTATTATTTAAAGATTTTCTAAAATGGTCTGAGTCTGAAAATTTAATTTTGAAATGTGTTAAAATTACTTTGCTTGCTTATGGCATACTTTGTTGTTTTGCTTATGGTATATTCTTTCTCTTACTGTCTTCATGAGTTATTTGCAGTTTATATTTTCAAAAAATATCTCAACTGTCTTGCTTAAAAATTCTAGTTTTAAGTTGTTCATAATAGATCATTATTGTACTTTAAAACTCTCTACCTGTTGACTATGTCACATTTTCTTTTTGAATGTTGTTCATTTTTGTTTTCTCTCTTGATTGATCTATTAGACAGAAATTAGCTCCCTTCATTTTCGCTTTTCTTAATCCTCACTATTTTGCCTTCCTTTTCTGTTTCAATGTTTGCTTTTTCCTTTGTGCGTTCCTCCTGTCTATAATTTTTATTTTATTCTGATGTTCTTTCCATGTCTTCCTAAAATATATGATTAATTATATATTTTTTTCCCTCTCATATAAGCATTTAATATCATTTATTTCAAGATTACAATTTCAACTAAGTGCACCATACTTTTTAAAAGTAGTTTAGCTGTTAGCCTGCAATTTTGAACACTGTCTACTTTTTTTCTTTATTATTATACTTTAAGTTCTGGGATATATGTGCAGAATGTGCAGGTTTGTTACATAGCTATACATGTGCCATGGTGGTTTGCTGCACCCATCAACTTGTCATCTAGGTTTTAAATCCCACATGCTTTAGGCATTTTTCCTAATGCTCTCTCTCCCCTTGCTCGTCACCCCCTGATAGACTCCAGTGTGTGATGTTCCCTTCCCTGTGTCCATGTGTTTTCATTATTCAATTCCCACTTATGAGTGAGAACATGTGCTGTTCAATTTTCTGTTCCTGTGTTAGTTTGCTGAGAATGATGGTTTCCAGCTTCATGCATGTCCCTGCAAAGGACATGAACTCATTCTTTTTTATCACTGCATAGTATTCCATGGTGTATGTGTGCCACATTTTCTTAATCCAGTCTATCATTGATGGGCATTACGCTTGGTTCCAAGTCTTTGCTATTGTAAATAGTGCTGCAGTGAACATATGTGTGCATGTGTCTTTATAGTAGGTTGATTTTTAATTCTTTGGGTATATACCCAGTAATGAGATTGCTGAGTCAAATGGTATTTCTGGTTCTAGATCCTTGAAAAATCGGCACACTGTCTTCCACAATGGTTAAACTAATTTACACTCCCACCAACAGTGTAAAAGCATTCCTATTTCGCCATTCTAAATGATATGAGAGGGTATCTCATTGTGGTTTTGATTTGCATTTCTCTAATGACCAGTGATGATGAGTTTTTTTTCATATGTTTGTTGGCTGCATAAATGTATTCTTTTGAGAAGTGTTTGTTCCTATCTTTCACCCACTTTTTGGCGAGAGTTTTTTGTTTTTTTCTTGTAAATTTATTTAAGTTCTTTGTAGATTCCAATATCTTTTTTCAATGTATTCAAGTATACATTATTCTAAATTACTAGTTGAAAGAAGAAAATTTGCTCATTTTCTTTCTACAATGTCATTTGTGTAATTTTAACAATTATTTAATTATTTAAATATTTAAAAATGCCATGTTGGGACTACACTGAACAAAGTAACTTTGTGTCTCTCTCTCGTTGTGTATATTTGTGTGTGTGTAAATGTTCATTTGAAATGCTGCTGCTAGAAAAAAAAGGTATCAGGCTTATCATTACATAAACTCCCAAATTTATGCAGTCCTCCCAAATAATATTTAACACATATCTAATGTGGACCATCACAATTAGTTCCCTGTTACTCCTTGCATTCATGACATAAATTTTAAAGTATAAATTATTTTAAATATTGAAACTCTATCCTACTTGAATATTTCATGCAAATTTTAGTTTAGATATGTACAGCTATTTTGAATTTTAATTTTGGTTACAAATCTCTCACAAATTATCAGTAATAGTTTACTTAATTGCAATTAGAGTTTTTATGATGCTTAAAGAGTACTGTATTGACCTCTCAAAATGAAAATGCATTTTTCATTTTCACAATGTAAAAGAGTTATAGAAGTTTACAGTAAATAGAGTTAATTCCTTTCTGAGAAAAGTTTTTCCAAATTGAGACATCAGAATGTCTCTGCTGAGAATTGTTCACCCTAAAGCCCATAAACTTTTCTTAGGCTGCACAAATGAAGAGAATACCTAGCAACTTTTGTAGAAAGACGAAGGAACACATTGATTGGCATCCATATAGCACTTACCCTACAGTATAAATTAATTCCCCTTGAATGATTTGTATGCCCCAATAGCCACTATTTAGTACTGCATCGTATTAGTCTCTATAGGTTATAAACAATAAAGGCTTGCTTTTATGGAGCAATATGGGGACAGTGGAATGGGAACTATCTGAGAAAACAGAAGAAAACCAACATTTAAAAATAACAGGGTTGCAGAGATGTAGTGGGAATAACCCTCAAGATAAGACATGCCAATTAATTCCTATACTGAAGCTTCAGAGAGAGCTAACCTAGTAAGACTGAGCACCAGAAACACTCTTATAAAAGTCATAAGAGCTATTGCAACTTCTCCTCATATATCTGTGTGGAATTTCTTTCCCTTAGTTACTACTAATTAAAGAGTTTAGAAAACCTTGTAATGACTTGTCTTACTTCTAGGGCTAGTGGAGAATAGAGGAACATGTGAACATACCCCCTTTAAAAAAAAAAAACAAAAAACAACAAGATATAACATTGCAAAGTGAAAGACTAGAAAAAGCGGGTGAAAAGATAGATTGTCTGTATGAAAAATGTCTCTAGAAGAGTTTTTTAAAGTAAAAATAATAGAACTCCTTGGGTTAATAATTTTGTTCACAACTTTGAGTCTGTCCCAAATGTAGGTTCTTAGTGCACATCTGTATTTATTCTCAGCTCTCAAGCCTGCAGAAGACCAAATGTATTTCTTTGTAATTCTCATCATAAAATATTGCATCCAAGGATAGTCACATGTGTACCATATGAAATCCTTTTCCATTTGAAGGTAATCACAATGTGGAGAGGAGATATTTTGCATGTCTATAAATATAGAGATGGGGTTCTGTAAGCAATGAGACAAAAGACAACTTTCATTTATTTCGTTAAATTATATTGCTCATTCCATACCTAACTTAATGTCTCTTCCAATTCGTTTCTAATCTGTTCACTTTGGTTATGATTAATTCTCACATTACCATCTTGGTACAATCAGAATTCAGTTGATTGCTTTGTTTTCTTTTGGTTCTTGGGGATAAAGTTATTACATTTTGGACAGTTACTCATCATTACACTAAGGAATAGCCTTCTACTTTTCTGTTCAGTGCTATGTGATAATAGAAAGATATGTGTTTGGTTTTTGGCCTCAATAAATCTAATTTTGAGCGTGTGTGTGTGTGCGCGCGTGCGTGTGCACCTTCGGAACTCTTTCCACAGTTTCAACTATTCCCATGTGTTCTGACTCTTTGAAACCATTTAATTTTTTAAATAAAAAAGCACAATTAAGTTTTACTACCTGCTAAGATTATATAATTTAATGCTAAGCTTTTCTTACTGCTCTACCTTTTAAAAAATAATAAAAGTTTGGAGCTCCTGTGGAGTACAATTTCACTTTGTATCATTAATACTGAAAGGAAAGGAAATTGAAAGAGACCTTGAAATTGAAACTGGTTCTGAAAATGTTACATTCAAACGTTGTTGCCTTTACCTCAAAGCAGGAGAAATCAGTTCAAAGCATTGTGTCCTATAGAAAAGCACAACTTTATTTTAAATCTCTTAAAATTAAAAAAAAAAGAATGGAAGGAGAAAAGTTAAACTATATGCTAAAAATTCAGTACACACCACAGTAACATTTATCAGGAAACAAACATAATTTTTTACATATTGGAAAACAGCACATAGAAAGAAGATAAAATAACATGCTAGGATATTTAGCTCATCCAAACTTAAAAAGCAGTAAAATAATGATTAACTTGAAAGCCCTTGTTGTAGCAATAAACCCATTACAAAAATTGTCAGATCTACTGCGTTTCCATTGGCAATAGTATGATTGAAGTTGCTTTGCCATCCCAATACAAGTACAAGAATATACACTTAGGATAATAACATAATTGAATATCATTAACATTACACAAGGAACTTTCAAAAAGTCACATTCCTCAGTGACAGTAATGACTCAGGTGGATGGATAGCTATGAAAAGGTAAAAGTATCATTTCTGTGTGTTTACAGAGGAGACACATTGCCTTTGTGAGCTCTACATTCATTTCATTTTAAAGAAATATAAATACTTTCTGGATTTTCTTTTTATGTCCGCAATCTTCCATTAACAGAACATGAAATAGATTCAAAGCCATTTTGCATTTTCTTTTTTTTTTTTTTTTTTTTTTTTTTTTTTTTTGAGACGGAGTCTCGCTCTGTCGCCCAGGCTGGAGTGCAGTGGCCGGATCTCAGCTCACTGCAAGCTCCGCCTCCCGGGTTCACGCCATTCTCCGGCCTCAGCCTCCCGAGTAGCTGGGACTACAGGCGCCCGCCACCTCGCCCGGCTAGTTTTTTGTATTTCTTAATAGAGACGGGGTT
Organism: Mandrillus leucophaeus; assembly: GCF_000951045.1. Lineage (NCBI taxonomy): Eukaryota > Metazoa > Chordata > Mammalia > Primates > Cercopithecidae > Mandrillus > Mandrillus leucophaeus. The sequence goes on from NW_012106408.1 coordinate 558,705, forward strand.
TCACCGTGTTAGCCAGGATGGTCTCGATCTCCTGACCTCGTGATCCGCCCGTCTCGGCCTCCCAAAGTGCTGGGATTACAGGCTTGAGCCACCGCGCCTGGCCATTTTGCATTTTCAATGTACGACTTCTGAGTGATCTTTCATGATTTTAAAACATATATACATGTGCACATGCTTATAGATATACATATTTACATTTGCCTACTAGTATTATTAATCTTTAATATTCCATACTTTTTATGTGCCTTGCAACAGTGATGTAATATCATGTACACATAGTATATATATTATTGTTAAGCTTACATTCAAAAATAGATATGATTTAATCTATTAGTTTCATCCATTATGGAGATAAATGGGAATCTCATATCTGAACACTGCCCTTTTTGGTGTGTGTATGTGTGTGTGTGTATGTGTGTGTGTGTGCATGCGTGCGTGTGCATAGCTAAGTGGAAAATTTCTATCTACAAGTAACAATGCCAGATATGTGTATAAAATTACTCATTCAAGTACTATGGTTGAATCAATATGTACTATAAACTAAGGTTCAGTTATAAACGTTAGAAATAATACAGAAATATAACATTTTCTGATGTCTCCCAATAGTACTTTCAGATTGGCATTTTTCTGCAGGCTGCTCATGGGTTGCTATATTGCTGAACAGTTCTCTTCCTTCTTTCTCTCCTCCTCTCCTTTCCTCATTCTTCTTCTCTTCTCCTTCCCCTCTGCCTTCTCATCACTCTCTTTCTTTCCTCATTTTCTCCTTCTTCTCTCTCTCTGACTCTATTTCTCCTTCCTCCTCCCAGTTGCTTAATGTTTATTCTAGAATGCCAGTTTGAAATAATCTGTTACCAAGAAAAATTCAAAACCTCTTTGTTTAGCTATCTTCTCTTCCTTCCCAATCTATGCACTTCTGCAGGCAGGCTACTGTACCACTGTACCTCCATTGATATGTTTGCTAACGAAGGACCATTTACTGCAGAGAAAAACATTTCTTATAACCAAAACAAGCATCAGCCTCTGGGATTATATAATGCCAATTTACTTACATATGTAAACTCATCCTGTTTAAGTAACTACAGTGCACAAGCATGTATGTTTGGGGAAATGTGTGAAAGAGAAACAGAAAGAAAAAATACAACAAAGTGAAAAAAATCATCCAAAATAATGGTCCTTTTTCTTACCAAAATTTGTTGTTATTACTAGGACTTACTATAACAGTTTTCAAAATTGATCTCTGACCATAACCATACAGAAATATGAAGGATTTCTTTTTCTATAATATAAATTTCATAAAAGAACATCAATTGGTCTTTGTAAATAAGGAAACCATATTAATGTTAAGAGTCATGGTCTTGACAGTCTATAAACTGTGCTTAAATCATAGTAAAAAATAAATATTTTTTTTTCTGAACATGACCAAAAATGCAGGGAAGAGTTTGGTTTTATGGTGATACAGTAGTTTCTAATAAAAGTTGGATGGTACATTGTGAAAGTGGTATTCTATCATACACTTGGTAGAGGGAATCCGATTTCAAGTTTATTTCCTGTGGACAATGAAATGGCCTTTCACAATGCTTTATGAAACTACAAATCATTTCAGCTTTTCCATGGTTGAGAAACTTAAGTTAAATTGAAAATAACCTCCACTCAATAGTCATTTCAAATTAAATTAGCTCTATCAACATCATCGTCACTCTTAGATGATTACAAGTAATTTTGGAGCCTATAGCTGTTTTACTCTTTATATTATAAGCTCATACTACACGTTTTTTTGAGACAGGGTCTCACTCTGTTGCCCAGACTGGAGTGCAGTGGCATGATCATAGCTCACTGCAGCCTTAGCCTCCCAGGCTCAGGTTGATCCTCCTAAATCAGCCTCCCAAGTAACTGGGACTACAGGCATGAGCCATCATGCTGTCTCATTTTTATATCTTTTGTGGAGATGAGATTTTGCCATGTTTCCCAGGCTGGTGTTGAACTCCTGAGCTAGCCCAATTCAGCCTCCCAAGTACCTGGGACTACATGCATGAGTCATCACACCTGGCTCATTTTTATATCTTTTGTAGAGGCTTTGTTTCGCCGTGTTTCCCAGGCTGGTGTTGAACTCCTGAGCTCAAGCCCTCTACCCTCCTTGGTCTCACAAAGTGCTGGAATTACAGGTGTGAGCCACTGCGCCTGGCCTAATAGTATAATATAATCTTAATGCAACTTAATATAAATTATATTATTAGTCATGCCCTTGTTAGTATTATTCAAATTTGAACATTTTACAAGTTTCTTTTAAAAAATATGACACACAGTGATAATTGAACTCTAATGTGATTAATGATATTGCTGCTTAAATTAAATGTTGCCCACACTGTGAGTAACATGAACGATGAATATGGGATTATCTGCTGCACAGAGATTCATTGCAGTTCAGCTTGCTTATGCTTACTCTTTCTGGCTCATTTGTATATCTTGCTGGCCTTTAAGTGGTGCCAACTTACCACTTACATATCATCCTTCTATTGTTTCTCATTAACCTACAGAGCCAAGTATTACTCTGCACAAATTTGATTTAAAATACAGACTCAAATTAAACATTGAAATCACCAGCACTGATCCATAGTAATAAGTTAAAAGAGACCCCAAAATCTATTCGAACTCAAGAACTGATATGAACAATGACAACTTGAACTTAGGTTAAAGTTGCTTTCACTTAGTTTGCTTTCAAATGAATAGACAATAAAATGATTTATACATATCAGTAACACAAGCATAAAGATACAACTTCCTGTTTATTCAAGGGTGTGTGCCAACTTTATATTTAGTAACCTAACAATGGGATAAGTCAGTGGTCCCCAATCTTTTTGGCACCAGGGACCAGTTTCGTGGAAGACAATTTTTCCACAGACTGGAGGTAGGAGGATGGTTTTGGGAGGATTCAAGCATTTGTTGTGCACTTTATTTCTATTATTATTACATTATAATATATTATGAAATAATTATACAACTTACCATAATGTAGAATCAATGGGAGCCCTCAACTTGTTTCCCTGCAACTAAATGGTCCTGTCTGGAGATGATGAGAGACAGTGGCAGATCATCAGGCATTAGATTCTCATAAGGGGCACACAACCTAGATCATTCGCATGCACAGTTTACAATAGGGTTTACACTCCTACGAGAGTCTAATGCTGCCACGGATCTGACAGAAGGTGGCGCTCAGGTGATAATGCAAGTGATGGGAGCAGCTGTAAACACAGATGAAGCTTCACTGGCCCACTGCTCACCCTGTGTACTATGTGGCCTGGTTGCTAACAGGCCGCGGACTGGTACTGGTCCATGGCCCGGGAGTGGAGGAACCCTCAAATAAGCAAGGTTCCATGTCAAAAGATGGGTTTTGGATTTTCTTAACTTTATAAAACCATCTTCCAAGGAGTAGGAACCACATCAGAAACAAGGACCTAAAATTTCAGGATAATACTAACATATTAGTCAATTCTTGATCTGTAATTGTCAGGTCTATACAATAAACTCATAGCACATCATTGACTGCCATTTGTATTCCTCTGCAATGGTCTACAAAGGAAGCTGCATGCACTCCCATTGAAATATCAGAAGAAAATGTTAGCATTTTTGCTCTTTAGGCTTTATCTCACTTTTCCAATAACTACATTTTGTCTTATATGTGTTAAAATCCACATAAAATAAAAATATTGGTGACAATATTTCTTCTTGATTTAAAATATGCATTACACTTTTTATAATGATTACTTCTCTAAAACGCAAAATTTCTTATTGTATGAGTGTGTATAACTTAGAACTTGTGTGTCCACTAGAGTAAATATCCAAAGATTCATTCTAGTTTGAAAAATACTGCTCTAAGTAAATACACCAAGTCATGAAGAAAATAATTCCATTCAACTACTTTCTGTCTAATAGTTCTTCCTTATTTAGTTAAACTGATAGGCAAGGACTCCCTCCAGTGATTGCTTGCCTCATGATAGATACAGTAGTTCTGTTTCTTTGTCTAGTTTTCCAATAATTTTAATATTGAAAATAAGCCTGTCATATATTATCTTCTTATAATATGTTATATCATTTTTAGGTAAATTATGCTTTAAATATTGTAAATATTTATTATCAAATATTATAAAATTTTAAAACTTTAATAATTTGCATTATTTTCTTCCTTTGAAAGACATCACAGTGACCCATTATCATTTAGAGAAATACAGTGGGTAACATGGGTAACATGCTTAGTAGATACAAAACTCTTTACTAAGAGCCAAAGTGATTAAGATCCATTAGGTTTCTAAACATATGTAATAGTATGGAATTACTAAACAAAGAAAACCCTTTAGATTTTTAGATATATTTCTTACACTCGGTGTAAGAAGAGGTAGTATGATTGTCATAACTGTGTTGTTACAGGAAGGTAGAGAACCAGTAGAATAAAGGAGGTCAGAAGTTCAGAGACATTTGTAGGGGACCACGTACATCCCAATTCATGGTCCTTCTCTCTCTGAGTTGACTGCTTTATTTTCCTGCACGTTGTAAGAGCAGGTTAGGATGGTAGTTATTATAACACATTTTGGTAAATAGTCTAACAGATTTTTACATTCCTAGGAAAATTGCCATATCTTTGAGCATCGTTTTGTATGTGACTGTGTTTATCATTCAAATGTTGGAGGTACACAAGCATATAATAAAATATCCCCAGAATGCAAGGACTGAGAATTTAAAGGCCAGTGAAATTGCACAGGAAAGAGTGTGGGAGGAGAAAGGATATATATGCAGGAATATATACTTTATATGAACTTATATAAACTAGATGAAGAGGTTTGGAAATTTGATAGCATTAGGTTTTAGAAAATTACTTAAATGTAAAGCCCTGGGACAATTAGCTCACCATTTAAAAGAAAAAGTCCATTCTACTTAAGTACATTGAGTATGTTTTTCTGAAATTCCATTACTAATTCTTTACTAGTGTTAAAATGTTCATGACTGGTTGCTATCTAGATTTTTTGTAAATAAGACAACACGATTTTATTTTAATTGCCTGTTTCAGTTGTGTTTGCTGCTCTCTGGCTCTGAGAGAAACATATTTTATTCAGTTTTACTTTCAGTCAATACATTATGTCTCCCATAACATATTGTGGTGCTTCCATTTATTGATATTTCAGCACATGCTGGCCACTCTAATTTTTCCACTGGGCTCTAGCATGGAATTAACAATCTTATTTCCTTCTAAACATGTACCTTTTGTTTAAAGAATAAATAAAATTTTGACAAAAAATATTTGTTATTTTCCCTTTAATGTGGTTTACATTTGCTGTGTGGCTTTTCTGCACCAGGAATCACAACAAAATTTACAGTGACTATTGTTTTTTCTTAAATATCTTCCTCTAGACAAGTACTTAATAATTAGGCTTACTGGGCTAGAATGAAGGTGTTAACACTGTACAATGTTTCTAGAATTAACTGAATATTTGTTGAATGAATGAATGAGTGATTTGTATTAGTCTGTTCTCATGATGCTAATAAAGACATACCCGAGTAATTTATAAAGGAAAGAGGTTTGATTGACTCACAGTTCCACATGGGTGGGGAGGCCTCACAATCATGAAAGAAGGCAAATGAGGAGCAAAATCATATCTTACAGAAGGGCAGGCAAGAGAGCTTGTGTAGGGGAACTGCCCTTTACAAAACCATCAAATCTCTTGAGACTTATTCACTGTCAGGAGAACAATAAGGGAAAGACCTGCCCCCGTGATTCAGTTACCTCACACCAGGTCCCTCCCATGACACATGGAAATTATGGGAGATAAGATTTGGGTGGGGGCACAGCCAAACCATATCATGAATGGATAGGTGAATAAAGTACTTTATCCTGACAAACTACAAGGGTGAAAATTTGCATCTACCTCTTTTCGTTATGTATCTTCTGAAAGTAAAAAAGTTTTATGGTGCTTAAATCTAATTGTCTACTGACATTGCTGGCTTGTGGAACAACCAACACACAACTGCTGATTTTAAAAGAAATCCTGATGAAAGAAAAGTGTTTCTGTTTGAATTTATGAAATATTAATTCAATCCATCAAAATTTGAGAAGCTCAAGACCAGTTTAAATATATAATACTATTTAAAACTGGGCAGGCTGGACGCAGTGGCTCACACCTGTAATCCTAGCACTTGGGGAGGCAGAGGCGGGTGGATCACGAGGTCAGGAGTTCGAGACCAGCCTGGCCAATGTGGTGAAACCCCGTCTCCACTAAAAACATAAAAATTAGTCAGGTGTGGTGACGTGCACCTGTAGTCCCAGCTACTCGGGAGGCTGAGGCAGGAGAATGGTGTGAACCCAGGAGGCGGTGCTTGCAGTGAGTAGAGATCATGCCATGGCACTCCAGCCTGGGTGACAGAGCAGGACTCCATCTGAAATTATTATTATTATTATTATTATTATTAATAATAAATAAAAATAAGTAAAAGATCTGAACAGACATTTGTTAAAAGAAGTCATATAAATGGCCAACAGGTATATGAAATGGTACTCAACATCACTAATCACCAGAAAAATGCAAATCAAAATTGCAATGATATATCATCTTACCTCAGTTAAAATGGCATGGATGAAAAAAGATTCTGATGTGAACATGTCAATATTTTTCATTAAAACTTTTCTGAGAATGTAAATTTTGTGAGAATGTAAATTCTGTATTGTGAGAATGCAAATTAGTACAAACACTATGGAGAATAGTGTAGAGACTCCTCAAAAAACTAAACTAAACTAAAATAAAATAAAAATAAAAATTTCATATAATCCAGCACTTCAACTACTGGGTATATATCCAAAAGGAACAAAATCAACATATTGAAAAGATATCTACACTCCCATGTTCACTGCATTATTCATAATAACCAAAATATGGAATCTACCTAAGTTCTTACCAACAGATGAATGGTTAAAGAAAATGTGCTACATATACACAATGAAGTATTATTTGGCCATAAAAAAGACTGACATCCTCCCACTTGCAGCCACAGGGATGGAACTAGAGGCTACTATGTTAAGTGAAATAAACCAAGCACAGAAAGACAAATATTTCATGCTTTCACTCATATGTGGCAAATTAAAAAGTGGGTTTTTTGAAGATAGAGAATAGATTGGTGATTAAAAGAAGCCAGGAAGGATAGGAAGGATGGGAAAATTAAGGGAAACAAAAGAACGTAAATGTAGTTATTACTACTTAAATGTATACTTCAAAAGGGTAAAGGTGGTAAATTTTGTATGTATATTTTACCTCAATAAAAAAACAAAATGAAAAAATATATAAAATTTACAGATCTTTATTCTTTGTATGCACTTAAATAAACTCAATGAAGACACTGAAATTTGACCCACTGTTGAGAATACATTTAAAACTGAATAAAATCATAAAGGCATGTAATAGTTCAATAAAACTAGGAAATATAAATAATAATCAACTGGCATGGAAAAAAGAGCAAATATGGAAAGGTAGTAAGAAATTTCTAGTTCATTAAAATCTCAAAATTTATAAATAATTCTATCTGCAACAATTGTTTAACTTGAAACTCTTACAATGTAATCAAAATGCGTACAATCTAAATAAAATTCAGTATGTCACTCCGAGAAGCTATTTTCACTGAGTAGTCTGGGGATTTTCTTCTGGAATAGAGTTCTCTGCAATACAAACCGATAATGTTTTTATGTTTGAAGAAGATTGTATTTCATCAAGCCACGTATAAACAATTTATTTCTGTAGTCATAAGAATTTAATGCAGTACAAAGTCTCATGTACTTAAAATAGTAACTAATAATTGTTCTTTTGGTGGGAAACATGCAAGTGAAGATTGAATTCTTTATGACCTCACAAACTGTGCCTGTTTCCTCCCAGTTGTACCTGCTAAGATTCATGAACACAATAATCAAGCAAGATAAGAATGTTACAAACTATAACTTCATTATATTTTTTATTGAAGATGAAAACAAGGTTTCCCATAAAACAAAGTTATCTTCTTTGAACTTCTTTGAAATCTAGAATCACACTTGTGGAACATAACTAGAAACTATTAATTCCCAATAAACACCATGAATATTTCTGGGCAAATTCTGGAGTATTTAATTCCATTAAAAACCAACAGTCTTACATTCCAAACAGCAGTGTGTGTGTGTGTGTGTGTGTGTGTGTGTGTGTGTGTGTGTGTAAAACTTCATTTTCAAAGCACTACTGGGCAAGGAGGCAGGTATAATTTATGATTGATTATATAGATTCTTACCTGTTTGCATGCATTAGGTCACTTTGCAATATTTGCAGATGATGCTTTCAGAAAAGTTTTAATGAAAAATATTGACATGTTTGAGGATTCTGATTCTCCAGGGCATTGGGATATAACAGACCAAAACTATTACCATTAAGGCTATTTCTGCATATGCAAGAATAAAACTTCAAGAATTCACTCCAATTGTATTCTTATGGGAAGGAAAATTTAAATTCTATGGGGATTGATAGGAATATATAATATGAAAGCAAGATATTAAAGTAAAAGGTATCAGGTGAAAGATTAAAAAAAAAAAAAAAGGCAAGGACTCATGATAATCAGAAAGGTCTGGTTTTGGTTCTTCCTCTGACAGAATTTTAGGCCATATCCTCTCATTAATATTGCTAGGTCTTCATCTGTAAAATGAGGATAAGGAACTAAGATCCCTTAATGGGCTATAAGGCCTTCTGTGCAACCACAAATTGATTATTTTTTGTGGATGTAACCAAGATAGCACGAAACATATGTTTTACATAACCTAAATTTTAAACTTCCCATTTGAATGCCATAACCTCGTATTTTCTCTCCAGTATCCCAACTCCAACAATTTTTACCTCACTGGCCCTCATCACTGAAATGTTCTCATTTCCTGATTAATTCACTATAGATTTAATACCTGCTTTACACCTTCAATCGCCACCCTTCTCTCACAGGGCAAAACTCCATTCCATTTAAATGTAACTCTCCAGTTACTCTATATGCAACTTCAGTTACTGAAATGTATTAGAGAAAACAAACAATTATATGTTGGTTCAATTTAGAGTGATTACTTTTTTACCTGAAAAAGATGTTTGGTCTGGGGTGCTTGGTCACCCTACATGATTATCCTAGGGTAGGTGTCTACCAAACAACTGGTTTATGTGTAACCCTAGGGGTACACAAAGACATTCCTAGCAAGGGCATAGTTTTAAGCTAATCAATGTCAGAATCCTCAATTTGCCTACGTACTTCTTTCTATACATTATCTGCTTGAGAAGGCCTGAGATCCTGACATCCTACTGGTCTCTTTTTCCACTTTTTCTTTAATGATCACCCTTTTCCCAATTTACGAAAGACACGTTATTTCTCATCAGGCCAAATTTTATCATGCTGAAGGTTTATCATCTCTGTGCTGCGAAACAAAAGTTTCAAAATGTTGTTGATAGAATATACTGACTGGAAAGATGAGGCAACATATTCTGTTACAAGTCAATTGGCTTTAATTACTGCTTTCAACAAAAATAATTGAACATCCTCAATCACGCACTAGAGGGAAAACATAGTAACCATGAGAAAGCACTCCTTTAACATTCACAATATTTATGCTGTTTTCCTCCTACAATTATTTCACTAGATTTACTGCACGCACAAATATTCATAATGTGGGCCAGGCGCGGCCGCTCATGCCTGTAATCCTAGCACTTTGGGAGGCTGAGAAGGGCAGATTACCTGAGGTCGGGAGTTCAAGACCAGCCTGGTCAACATGGTGAAACCCCATCTTTACTAAAAATACTAAAAATTAGCCAGGTGCAGTGGCGTGTGCCTGTAATCCTAGCTACTCTGGAGGCTGAGGCACGAGAATCGCTTGAACCCCGAAGTCGGAGGTTGCCGTGAGCCCAGATCACGCCACTGCACTCCAGCCTGGGCTACAGAATAAGACTTCATCTCCAAAGAAAAAAAAATTCATAATGTGACTTACACATGGAAATTTGTTGTCTCTTTGTATTCTCAAATAACTCTAGAAGAAAGTAGTACCTTGAAATTTGATGTGTTCTATTTTCTTTTTCTGTAAAATTATAAGCCTTAAAAATTCTCCTAGACTGAAGTGGCATTACTAATAGCATGATTTTTGATCAAAATGCAATAATCTGCAAACTTTCAAAAGGAATTAGTAAACATAAAATGCTTTATTTGAAATGAGTCTCTTAAAGAGGCTAAATAAGGATTTTTTAAATAAGTGTATATTTTCATGAATGAATTTGACACACTACAAAGACAAGTTCAGCATCAATTTTCTTTCGATGATTTGTTTTTATAAATGTAAATGCTAAAACCTTGTTTTTCTAGCTAATATGTCAGAGTAGAAGTTTTCTTTTAATATTCTTTTTCAATTCTTTTAACTTCTTCAAAATAGATGCTTAAAAAGCCCACATGGCTATCTCTCATTAAAACAAACAAAACAAAATAAAAAGCCTTTAAAGATCTATCAGCTAAAAAGTTTATCAGGTCTGGTGCTGTTTCAGGCAAAAAAAAATTATAAACTTCTTGCTGTATAAGAGGATGTATTACCCAGTCATTAAGTTTGTCTCGTAATAAGTTTCAGGAAAGAACACAAAATAGCTTTTCCATACTTATCAAATAACGACACTGCATGTAAGAGTTTCACATAATGACACTTCATTTAAACTCATACATTTATAAAAGGTAGAAAAAATCAACTATTACAACTTACTAAGTCATTACTTTTATAATATTCTTTTATTGAAGGTCATAGATCAATTAATAGATGGATAAACGATATATAACAAGGGAATAAGCATATAGATACATAGATATATAGTCATCAAAACAGTGGAGATGTAAGATTTGATTCAATTAACTTCTTCAATTTATCTGCCATCAAACCTAATTAGCAAAGGCAATCTTTATGTCAACTTACCACCCAAATCAGGCTTATTTTAGCTCAAAGACCATCCACATTATTAAGTTAAAAAATATTTTGTGTAATAGCATTAAAACTATTCTAAAATAAAAGATGCATCTTTTAAAATAGATTACAAAGTTATCAGAATTGAAATCAAGTGGATGTAATTTAATTATCTTTTGAAAAATAAGTTATAAGAAGATAAACATATATGCTATTTTTATTATTTACTTTGTAATAATAAATGCTAGAATATTTTCATGTACAAGGGCAAGGAATATGCTAAAACTTATAGTATTCTTGTGGTAAATGTGTGCCTGTCTGTCTGGTTTGGGGCCTTCAAAAGTGATTAACAACAATATTGTAAAAACTCAAAAATTACTACATTAATTTCTATGTAGTTAAAATAAATATATCCACTGTTAAAACACAATGTTTGACACGTAAAACATATTTTTACTTTTGTTACTAGGTTTTAAAAATATTAAATATTTTATAAGGTGGAAACATAATAATTGATTCTGGATAATGTTGTGATATAACAAAATAAGTTTTACACATCTTACTATACAAAATTGTAATTTTTTTTCAAGTGGATTTTGTTCATTGTATTTGCAAAATTTAGAAGTCTTAGGAAATATTCAAATTCAACTGTAAAGAATGAACATCATTAAGTGCTTAAGCTGTTAGAAGGTGCTTTTAACTCCAGTTAAAGTGTTCTTGGGATAAATTTTGAGGCTATCTGCAATATTTTTAAATATATGAAAAGGAAGTCATTTTTAAGAGTAAATATTTCATACAATTTTATCTTTGATTTGCTCTCAGTGAATCTTTCTTCAAGTGCAATGAATTATTTGGCAATAATTCAGAGATAGAAGATATACTAATAAACAATTGTGATTCATCACCACATTCTTCAAATTCTTGAATAAACAATTTTCCAATATAAGCTAAAACACAGGCTTAACAGAAATAACTCTTAAATTATGTATCATCTATTTGTCCAAACTTGTCTTATCTATCTAATCATTTATCTGGTACACACACACACACATCACACAGGGAAAAATAAAAATCTGATGTGTTTATGATACCTTGAATAATGATTAAAAGAGGCTACCCTGAAATCAGTATAATGATTAATCCTTTTTCCACTCTTGCATATACTCCAAACAGTTTCTCACCTTGGGAAAATATACCACGATAGGACTCAACTGAAATAAAAGTTATGGCTTTCTTTTACTGAGTGGCAGAAAGACTGCCATGAATACAGGCAAGCACTTAAGAGATTTTTAGTAAATAGAACCTATGTTAAATAGGGATCTGGACAAGTAAGTCTCTTAAAATTCTCATCTTAGTTTTGCTTCTCTAGAGGTAGAACCTGAGAAGGAGATTCTCAAGAGATTGATTGAGGAAGAGCTTGGGAACAGGCCATAGGGAGGCAGAATGGGGCAGGGCAAAAAGCCAAGGAAGAAAGGAATATCAGCCAGGAAGCAGCTTCAGTCTTTCCTGAAAGGAACTCTGGAATGAGTTGCTTCAGTCATTGGCCTGGATGGCTCTTGGGAGTCGCAGGTATATCTGTGCAGCTACCAGGGCAATAAGGCTTCTGTTTGGCCTAGGTTATAGGTGACACATCAGAAAAGGGGACAGGTGTGAGCTATTAGCAGAAAAAACTTCCACAATTGGAAGTTTACACATGGGCGTACCTTCTGGTAAACATGATTAAGACAGGACACCTCCAGATCCACTACAACTACTCATAACCCTAATCCATTGCCATTTCAAGAATTAGTAGTCACCCCAATGTGTAATTCATTGCTCATGGACTTCACTGTGGCAGTTCTCCCATTTTTCTTCCACATCAGTTTTTCCTTCTACTTGATAAGGCCTATCACATCCTCACTTGCTATTATATTCCCATCTTAAACTGAAAATATCAAAAAAAATTAAAGTATTGTAGGGAGGGAAAGCAAACCCTTATTAGGTGCAGGTTTCCTTCTGTAAGAGAGACTCAGTGGCCTCTCCAGAATGAAAAAGGTCTCCAGGAATGGTAGGGGATCTGTTGTTCAACGTCAGTCTACTGCTGGGAGGTCAGGCATTCAACACTAGCAAGGGGAAGATCACCCTTGTGAGAGAGAGTCCATGCATGAAACCTCTGTACCGAAAACATACCCAGTCTTTTCAGAGATCATTTCTGTGGAAACTACTAGAAGACTCAACTGAAGCGTAAGTTCCTCTAGAGCTCTACTTTTACTTATACAAGTCTAATGAGCAGGGATGGGAGGACTACCAACAGAAAGATCACTTAAATTGGCTAGTGAAGTTTTTGTTTGGTTTTGTTCTTCATTTTGCACAACATTGGCAGCTTGATTTTGAACTTAAAACCTATATAAAGATTGGATTGATTCTGTATTTTTTCACACCTGAGGCAAATTTTCTCCATCATCTAGACAAATTTCCTCTTTCCCCTTCTATATATGGAAGGTTTATTTCCTCTCTACCCTAAGACTGAGGATGCAAAATTTGAGGTCTCATTTTTGTGGATTTCTCTTGTTAGACATCGTTCAAGTTTTTCTAAGAGTAAAATTCCCAAGTTGTATTCACATGTTCAACTCTGTTACTATCATTTATTTAATAAAATTACTCTACCAACTTGCAGTTCATATATACCAGGAGACTATAAAAGTTTCAATTGCTTCACATTTTTGTCGACACATAACATTGTCATACTTCTTAATTCTCCCTTATCTAGTTTGTGTAAATTTGAATTCATTTTAATCAAATTTGAATTTCCATGATTATTAATAAATTTAAACATCTTTTCATGTGTTTATCAGCCATTTTCCTGAAATTTTCCTTGCCTTTTTTAGTCTCATTAATTTATGCATCATTATATTGTATTATTTATCTAATAACTCCAATATCTGATGTTCTTGGTGGTCTAAATCTTTTTTTTATTATTATTGTTTTCCCTTTTCCTTCCTGCTGACTTTTACTCATGGTGTCTTGTTTCCTAACATGTTTGGTACATTTGGTTTTGAAGTTCATCTATCAAAATACATAGGAGTGTTTTTCACCAGAGTGAATATGAATTCTATCCTACTGTTCAATCAATACTTACAAATGACCTGGAATATTTTTAGCCTTTCCGTGGGCTTCAGTTTATTCACAGAATCTTTGGAGGACGTTTCTCACTTTGTCATGCCTTTAGAATCCTTTGTTTTCCCTCACTAACATTAACATGGGCTTGTGCCCTCATGGCAGGCACAATGCACAATATCTTTTTCTTCTCCCTTGTTTCTTCCTTATTGCCCTCTGCTTATGGTTCAGCTCACAGTTGTGTCTGTTTGTTGCCCCTGAATCTTCAATCTTCTCTTAATTTTAGTGAACATATTAATGTAAAACATAAATGTTACTGTAATTTATTCCAGATCTTAGTAGTTTCAGTGGCAATCTCTGTAGCATACCTAGTCCACCATACTTTTGGAAGGAAGGATCAGTCCCTACCTAGGTACTATTTGATTCTTAAATTAAGGCTTCAATTCAGTCTCTGCCCAAGATTTAAATCAACACCTTTCCAACTAAGAGACTTGAAAAATAATTTAGTAGGTTTTAAACAGATGCACCAAATATAGATAGAAAATGCATCTTTTGAATTTGTTAAAATTATACGAACACAACATTTTAATAAAGCTTCTAAAACGCATGTTTATTTGGTCATGGTAACAAAATTTGGAAGTTGCTACTCTAAGTTATCCTTAAAAGCCAGTCATATAACATCTTTTTGACCTCTTCAGTGGTAAGTAGTTTCCTCCCTGAAATGCTATGATACTTCATACAATAACGTTTATATTATATCCCTTCTTTATTTCATTTATTCAACATTTATTTTATTCATAAAGTATGCCAGAAAGTAAGCATTTTAGGCATCTTATTTAAATCAAAATAACGAGCTGCAATTTGAGTATTGTATGACCCATTTTACAGATGAAGCATTGACATCCAGGAGACAATTAGTAACTTTTCTACAGTCGTACATTTATTGTGCCCTCTGAATCAACCAATCAACCCTTGGTTGATTCAGGATTCTACTCCATCTGTCCCACATCTAAAAACCTATGTTCTTATCTTCCTCACTCTGTGATGCCTTTTTGTAACTCTAAACAGTGGTTCTTGACTTCATTTTTTCTGCTAAACTATGACTTACAGTGAACAGTGTACAGTGCCTATAGTCATGAGTGCATTATTTATACAAATATTAATGCACAATTGCCAAGGAGCTGGATAAACAGATGAGAGTATATTCCCTCTACTAACTAAAGCATGCAGAAAGTATATTTTAGTGGTAACTTAAAATGTACATCATCCCCCAAACTTGGATACCTTAGCTCATATTAAAATGTTTTTATAATACTTCTGTCAACTCTTGAGACATACTCTAATGTATCGGTAAAGACCATGATTGACAACCAATATTGTACATATTTATCATAATTTCATTTTTATTTTTGAAGTTATATTTGATATATGTATTACTTTAAGCCTTTAAAATAAATTTTAAAACTGAATGAATATTGCTGGCCTAGACTGAGAGTAGACTGTCTTTCATATGTAAACAACATGTGTAGTGGTAAATAAGTTGATCTGCATTTTTAGTGTACCTAAGCACCCTGAGGCATTCCGTAAACCCCGACTACCAAAATTTTTTTTTTAATATTTGAAAAAACACAGAGACATCTGTCAGGCACAACATATACTAGTATTGTTAAGTTTGGAGACCTCAATACATACTAATGAAACACTAGGATGTTTCTTTTGGTCTTGTAACGTCGTGAAATAAATTACCAAGACACTCAAAGTGTCATGAATGAAAAAGTTTGGGAACTTCTAATGCAGAGTCTGGAAACAACCTCTCTGAGTTCAAACAGAAGATCCGCCAGTTGTTAAGATGCCTAGTATATAATGAGTGCAGTAGTCTCCCCTCACTGCCAGGGGATACTTCCTTAGCAGATGCCGTAAACCTTGGATAGTACTGAACTCTATATATACTATACTTTTTCCTATACATACATACATATGTGCCTATAATAAAGTTTAATTTATCAATTAGACACAGTAAAGTTTTAACAAAAATAACAAATAATAAAATAGACAATTATACAAATATACTGTAATATAAGTTATGTGGATGTAGTCTGTCTCCTTCTCTTATTGTACTGCACCTACCCTTGTGATTATGGGAGATGACAAAATACCTATGTGATAAGGCAAAGCGAGGTGAATGACATAGGTCTTGTGACATAGCGGTAGACTACCATTTATCCTTCTGATGACATGTCAGAAGGAAAATCATCTGCTTCAGGTGATCTTGGATCATTGAGCCATAAGGATGTCGATGACTGGATCTCAGAAGTAGATGACATTGATGGCTAAAGGGCAGGTAGTGTATATAGCATAGATACACTAGACAAAGGGATAATTCACATCCAGGGACAAGATGAAGCAGGGTAGCACAATATTTCATCACACTCCTCAGAATGACATGCAGTTTAAAACTTATGAAATGTTTATTTCAGATATTTTCCATTTATTAATATTTTCAGACAGCAGTTAGAATCAGGTAAGTGAAAATGGAAAACGAAACCATATTAAGGGTGGGGCTACTATACTATAAAACTGTTGAATAACCTTAATAAGTAAATCATTATGTCTTCAGCACTTACCTTAGAAGTTGGCATATGATGAACATTTGGTAAATATTTGGTGACTGAAATTCATTCATAATTGAATAAACCCTCCCACAATAAATCATTTCTTCATAAGGAAGAAAAGTACCACCTCGGTTTTATTTTTCAAATTACTTTCACAAATATCTGAGGGCTATAGTCCTTCCTGAATGTATATTGAGAAAACTTAAACCTATAGGCAGAAACTCAAACATCTCACAGGTATGTAATGTGACGTGTCAGGAAGAAATAAATGGAACACACCAAATTCTGGTTATAATGATCAGTAACATTCTTGGAATGAAAAGGAGAAAGATATCAAAGGTCTGTGATTAAATTAACTTCAAAAAAAGACACTTAATCTTTTTTTCTTTACATTACATTCATATTTCAGCCATACACTTTCATTCAGAGGTAATCCTTCTCAGAGGATATCATTAGCTAGCCTGTCAGCACACAACTAACCAGAAATCACCTTGAACTGATTTGCATCATATCCATATTTAATATTGAGATTTTTTTCAAACCTGTTTGCGTTTGCCATCAATGAACTGGGAACATTTTTCTGGAAGGCTGAGGCACTTGATGAATAATTACCTCTTTTAAAAAGATTTATTTTTTAGGTAATAAAACGAGATCCAAAAAAGTCTTTTGTTAAATAAGTTGCCTAATAGTCTGTCCTTTAATATGCCCTGTATTTTCTGTAAATTGAGAGATGGATATAGAGATTAGATCAGTTTCAGTTTCAATATAGAAGTAAGACTGCTTCAAATAAGGGAATTATCTTGTCTTCTTCCATAAGGAGACACTTAAAGTCTGTCTTTGTGTGATTTTAGCAGCGATCAATGATCAATGCCTATATGCATTAATTCATTAGGGATTGTGAAATAGTGATATTGCAAGTATTTCTTTATTTAATAGCTAGAATACCTCTATAAAGAGAAACTTCCCTTCTATTTGGTTACTCAGAGGTAGAGTTCATAAAGGAAAGGTGAAAGAAACTTAGTTCTTTTTACCTATTAATTTTCAAAACAGAGTGTTAGAAAACTGGCATTCTCCAACTGTAAGCAATTACTTGGTTTTTTTTGTTTGTTTTATTATCCTTTTGATTTAATACATTTAAATATATACATGTATATATATGCACACATACATAAACCTATTGAAGATGTTGTATTATATTATTGATGCTCAAATTATTCTAACTTTGGTGGGAAGCTGTTCATCTTACTATTAGTATAACAAAATGTTTCCATTTAGTCTTGTTAATTTTCTGGCCTAGGTCTGGTTTTAGCTACTTTGCCAAAGAGCCCTAACTGCTGTTAAAGGTAAAGGCATTTCATGGCTATGAACTGTGCTGTAGGGATGCTTATTGTTTTAATATAAAATATATTACCAGCTTTGGCCTCATACTTGTACTTCCAAAGCAAACAGGAAGACACAGTGTTTCATTTCTATCTCATATTTTGTTATCTCCTTTCTCCTATACAAAGAGGCGATCAAAGACACTGCGGATAACAGAAGAGCTCATATGGATGACTTATTTACCATATCTCATGATATGAATACAACAGTCTTAGAATAATAATGTCAATGTGATTACTGATAAAATCTTGGATTTTTTGGTAGTTCATCTTCTTCTTAAGATGTATCTCGTATGGATGTAGAGAAGAATTGCTTTGCCTACAAGGCCCTTGGAATAGTACTTTACTGTGTTATTATACCTCTAACTGGATATATATTTAGATCTATTGTATATCTTGTTTTTAATATTTATAGATTACTTTTTAAAATTTAACTTAAAAATCACAGAAAAAAGTTGCATGTTTTGAAATAAAAATTCACTAAAAAAGAATATTTAAAGAAGTCTAGTTTTTATGTATGCCCTCCCTTTTACTTGATCTTTGCAAAGCTACAAATAATAAATCAATATAAATCAAAATTTATTTATTCATCAAAAAAAGTATATGTGTGTATATATGGGTATGTATGAATATATGTGTATATGTGCATACATATTCACACACACCACTTACATCTTAGTATTAGTTGCATATAAGTGTTGGGGTTATCATGAGATAATGGAAAATGAATTATTTGAGCCCTTCTATTATTCTCAGTGTTGTTGAAAAACTCTTAGTATGGGAGAAAGGATATATAAATGTGAGACATAAATAAATGTAAGTATATATATGTGTGTGTGTGCATATATTCTTTACACACCCCTCTTTTCTTAGGTAAATGTTATTATACACCACACACTCTTGATTTTCTTTTTCTTAACAATACCCTGGAGATTGATCCATTGAGGCATAGAGAGACATGGGACATGGTGTACGTTTAGCTTTGTTAGACGATGCAAATCTTTATTTTAATAAATGAGTTAAGTGGTTTACATTTATTGATACAGCTGTTATGAATAGCTTGAGTTCTGTCATATTTTGCACATATGTAGGAATAAATGCACACACACACACATCTTTTATATCAATTTATTTGTCCTATTTTCACTTCTTGCTTAATTTGGATTTGACCAACAAATTTGTTGTTTTTTTATTTCAATGCAGAATATGTCCACACTAGACACTTCTGTTAGTTAGCTCTGAGGTTCATACATCCAGATCCCTCCAGCTTCTACAAATTTTAGGCTAAATTTAATGAAAAGAAATACATAAATCCCTTTCTAGCTCTAGCAGGTCTTCTAAGGTTGATGTGCAATGATTTCCAGTGGGCATCCTTAGGGATTTCGTGTTCTATTCTTGGTGTTTCACACACCCTCTTTCTTTCCTTCGCTTCCTCCTCTACAAATGCTGGTACTACATGAATCTCTTACCTATATGTAGTTTGGGCCTACCCACTCATTTTGTGGATTTCACTAAAATGCCTGCTCACCTGATTGTTGTATAGATATAGTCTATGATTTTTAGTTTCTCTAAAGTAATTGCTGTTTATGTTTGTAAGAAAATCAGAGAGACATGCTGCTGACAACATATTCTGAGAATTTTTTTTTCCTTTCTGAGATAGTATCTTGCTGTCACTCAGGCTAGAGTACAATAGAGCAATCACAGCTCACTGTGGCCCCGACCTCCCGGGCTCAAGTGAGTCTCCTAACACGCTCAGCCTCCTGAAAAGTGAGAACCACAGGCATGGGCCATCACACTTGACTATTTTTTGTATTTTTTGTGGACACAGGGTTTTACTATGTTACCCAAACTGGTCTTGAACTCCTGGACTCAAGCGATCTGCCCTCCTGGCCTCCCAAAGTGCTGGAATTACAGGTGTGAGCAACCATGATCAGCCCACAACATTTCTTATAACTTAATTTTTCAAAGGGAAATACACATGTTAAAAATATCTGTTCTTAATTACAAGTCCTTTACTTCTTTGAAAATAGATGTTAAGTCATTTTATGAATGTACAATATTGAGATTAGAGATGGGGTGCCTTGAGGGTTTTTTAATTTGTTGAATATTAAATCCAGTGAGTGGATATTAAGCCCCTGGATGTTTTCTCAGACTTAGGCTGTTTTTCCCCAGACTTTCTCTTACTGCATAAAACCAGAGGGATTTAGTCTTCCTACTGTCTTTGATGGCTTTCCTCATCCTTTCCTTTGCTGAGGGCCCTCTTTTCCATTGTCTTATCCTTTTCCCCAGCTTTCTCCTTTCTGTCGTCACTAAAGTTAAGAACAAATCTAATTATAATGATTTTCCTATTCAATACATTAAAAAAACTAAGGATAACAAAGTAATAAACATGAGAAAGCAGGAAAGGTTATGGGACTTTCTAAAATTTACTACAGTAGTCCCCGTCTATAGTTTCTCACTTCCTCATAAAAGATAATTGAAAACCCCGTTTAAGTTCATTTATTCACTAAACAAATATCAATCAAACACGTATTATATGTTAGCACTGTGCTTGATTCTAAACTCACAAAATGCACAGTGTGTTCTCTGTGGATGATATTCTCAATTCTATTTTCATCCTCTCTTTCTGATTTTTGCTTCAGCTGCAATCATAGTCAAAACATGTGTTTTACATAGAACTCACCTGTAAGTTTACCTTAAAGTTTGTTATTTTGCCATATCACTTTCCTTTTCTCTTGCTGCTCTTTTCAAATATTTATTCACAGTATTTTTCTTCTATAATTTAAGTGTAGGCTACTGAGGGAGGCATAATATCAATGGCTTATGTTGTTGAATACCTGAATCAATACTGCTGACTGTGACTGACACGGACTAGAATTAGTAGGACCCTAACTTTGGCCTTCAGCTTTAGCTTTTTACTGGGAGTTACTCAAACCAATTATTTAGTCATTAAGTTTTTAAAAATTGCTGAACATGTACAAGATTCTGGATCCTAAATTTATGCTTTGAAGATAAATAAAGAAAAATCCTTGATCACAGAGAATATTCTGGAGAGAAAGATAAATACATACATATTTACATACACATGCACAAAACAATACAATAAGAATAATTTTAAAATTTGGCTTCTGAGGATTTGTGTGATATGTAGACAGAAATGTCAAAAGATAAAATTATGTCTTTCTTAGCTCACTTTGAGTTTATATACTCAACTCTTGATCTACAAGTTAGCAGTCATCTGTCCAATTCAAAATTAAATTCACATATGCCAACTCAGAGTAGCACTCTTCTGTTCAACTAAAACTCCATCTATAGTCTCTTTCTCTTCCCAAGTGGTACATTTTGCTCATTTACCTTGACTTGTCTTGCTTTGACTCTGTTTCCTTGGGTCACTGGTCTCTACCAATGTTCACCAGACTGCAGATTACTCTCTCTTCTCCATCTTTTTTTCTTTCGAGAAGAATCATTAACAACCACTATCCTTACAAAGGAGAAATGATCTTGGAATCACAACCTCATGATCTTAATTATAAAATCCTGCTCCTCTTTTCATGAAATCTCTTGTAGCACACACATATATTATTTTTGTTTCCTTCTCCCATCTTTTTATCTCTTAAAACACATAATTTATCAAGCAAAATAATATATAAAAAGCTATTTTTCTTTTAAATGTCTTATCCAAATATTTTAACTAACTTGTGCTTTTTATTTTACCTATTTTATTTGCAGAAAAATATATTATCAGCATGAAAATAAACGCGTTTGAAGGATATTATATAATTGTGTTCCTTATTTAATATCAATGTAATGCTTGAAAATTTTTTGTACTATTAAATAATGATCTTATTTTAATATCTTTATGTTTAAGGCCATCCTTTGATGTCAAGAACTTTGAAAGTAAATTACTCATGTACCATTAAAGTATGCCTTTATGGTAATTCTCTACCTTTAGAAAAGATGCTCAACTTGCAACAAAAAACTCAGAGTGGAATTTGGGTTTGACATCTGACCATTATATGACCTTGGCAATTTTATTAAACTCTTGTGTCAGAATTATCACCTAGGAATAAAGAATATATGAAGATTTTTATTTTTATTGGTCTGCTGAAGTGACTAGATGAAATTATTTATTTTAAATCACTTTATAGATACTATTATTAGTTTTCTTTGTTTATAATATTTTGAATATGACACATACATACATGCACACATATAATTTCTATCCATAAAATTATATAAATATATAGTTTATATTAAATTTATATTAAAAATTAAATCTCCATATTAATAGCTGTAAACCATGACAACTAGTAATTATTTATATTATAATAATAATAAGGTAAACAGTAAAATGAGATTCTCTTTTGAACTGATGTAAATACCTGTTACAGACAATACTGTATTAAGAAACTTTATATAATAGTCAAATTAGAAAACACTTTCCAACCAGATAAAAATATCTTTCTCTTTTGAGAAGTTAGGCTTTTGCAATAAAAAACATATTAAAAATAATTTTTGTGTTATTACATTACCTATTAAAACAACTATGCTTTAATAAACATCAAAGAAAGCAGTCCAA
Source organism: Mandrillus leucophaeus (assembly GCF_000951045.1). NCBI lineage: Eukaryota > Metazoa > Chordata > Mammalia > Primates > Cercopithecidae > Mandrillus > Mandrillus leucophaeus. Next base: position 581,328 of record NW_012106408.1, read on the forward strand.
TTTTTCATTTGAATTTTTGTTTGCAAAAATAATTACTCAAAAGCTTAGAGTCCCAATTATTATTTTGTCCTGCATGAAGTGATAAAAGATAAATTCAAGTTATGCCATCATTATCTTTCTGTATTTTTACTGGTAATGACATTTTTCCTCATAAGTACAATTCTATAATTGACTTTCATTTAATGAATTATGTGTTTTACTAACATTCTTGGTATGCAGCTGAGACAGGAAGAAGTAGAAATCAACATGGCACTTCTATCTCATATGTGACGGATATATTCATTATGTTTAAACATTCATAATGCATATAACCTTAAGTGAGATGTTCTTACTCCTCAACTTGTAGTCATATAGGTACACATATAGAATAAAAGTCAATCGAATACATATTGCATTATGTTCTCTTAAAACTAAAAACATGCCACTATGTTTTAAATAACACAGCATGTATTTTAATATTTAACATTAAGGGAGATTGCAAATTATGTTTCCACACTTTGTTATTCATTACTCTTAAAATACATTTCTTCTGCTGCCTTTTTTATTATTTCTACTTCCCCTCGTCTGTAAAACCTCTGCCATTCATAGTGTTTCTCTACGTTATTTAACTTTGAAGAATGAACTCCAATCCTATGATAATATAGACTTTACCCACTACTTCAACTATAACATATATCTTTCCACAATTTATAGCACTTGTTTTCTGTTGTTTTGAATCACATAATGAAATTCAATTTGATGAAATTTCTTGCATTATTGTTTTATTACTATTATTTACATATTCTTATTGTTTAAGTTATAACCAATCTTGTTTCTTCCAGAAATGTACAAGTCCTTTAATGGTATAGATCTATCACTTAATAGGATGACATTAAATTTATGTTAAACAAATGAAAGTTTCAAGCAAATGAAATGACAAAATAATGAGTTATAATTTTACTATGTTCTGCAATTGAATATAAAGATTTTGGAAAAATTGTGTTAGTTTGGATACATTAAGGAACAGATGTAAAGTTGGTATTAGACATGCAAGAAATTTATTGATTGGGGGAGAAGATGGAGAAGGTGGAATGAGCTTTCAGGTTGTAAGGCTCTTCTGACTTCTATAAAAGAGAGGAAGAAGAAAGAAGGATAGATAGGAAGAGTTTCAGATTGCAATACAATTCTAAGAAAGTTTAGACTAGGTTGATGATAAATCCTTGAAATAAAGACACCTATTGAAATAGTCATGTATTTTAAAGAAATAATCTTAAATTATTATTACTGCCATGATCAGTAATCACGTTGGAGCAGGCTGGGGGAGCATTTGGTGCAAAGGCAGTGGTGGATCAAGGCAGAGGCCATGCTTGGGGTCATCAGCCAATGTCACTCCCTGTAAAAGATTAGAACAGCACATTTTCATGGCTTCCACATCAGCAAAATGAATGTTTTTAGTATACTTTCTCCCAGATCAAGGTAAATATATATTTTCAAGGCAATAGAATTTTGATTCCTACATATTTAAACTTAATGTTATAATGAGCACTTCAAATATGACTCAAATTGTTGTAAATATTTATTAATTATTATAACATTTTATTATTGTTGTAATCACCTCTTCTTCCCCTCATTGGTGAGGGAAGGATTCTTGCCCTAAGTTTGTGAGGATAGTCAAACGCACAATTCCTGACACTGACAGATGAGATCAATGGCAATATACTGGTTAAATAATACAACCTGTGGAAGGAGAAAGGAGGACACTGCATCAGCTTGCAGGGCAGATGGGGGCTGCACTTGGGACAGAGTAAACAACCAGTGGATGTCTCAGGCGGCATCTGTATTTCCCTTGGTCCCTTCAGAGAATGTAATTAGCGTGTTTGAATATTTCTGTGAGCCAGCAGGAAGTGGGAACCTGCTACTCAAGAATAAGCAGGATCCAAGTGTGGTCCCCATAAGAAGGAGGATTTTTGACTAGGGACCTTATCCCCTGAAGAACAGTGAGGAGAGGAACGTGTAGTTAGGGCATTTGAGGCCTTTCCTGTTTCACCAGATGTCAACACAGAACATAATACTAAACATTGATTTTAGGATCAAAATATGATAAACGTTGCTAGTGTCAAAATACAATTAATTTCTTTTCATATTGAGTATTTAAGTTGTTTAAAACTGTCGAAACTTTTAAGTAATTCTGCAACTAGCACATTGAGAATAATCTTTTTGTAATTTATGTTAATTCTAAAGTAGCTTTTAAGAAGTATGTTTTTTATTACAGAAGAAATAAAATTTTTAAATGCTTGATAAACATCATTCAAATACTATTCAAAAAGACTGAACAACCAACCTGCCACTAATGGTTTATATTGTGCAGTCTTTCAATACCTGTGTCACTAATGCCTACTCATTTAATGAATAATAAATGTCATAATCCTAATTGATCGGTACATTCTATATTATTAAATAAATAAAATTGGTTTTGGGGAAAAATCAAATGAGAGCTGTTACTCCACATAATTTACCAAATAAATTATAGATAGATCAAAAAGTTAAATATTAAGATAAAAATGTAAAAGAAAACATTTTAATCAATATTATGAATAAGTAAGTTTCATAAACATTGAAGATGCAATTACTTAAAAATTAATAGCAGGACTATGCAGGGTGGCTCACGCCTGTAATCCCAACACTTTGAGAGGTGGAGGTGGGCAGATCACTTGAGCCCAGGGGTTTGAGACCAGCTTGGGAAACATGGCAAATCTTGTTTCTACAGAAATTAGCCTTTAGTCCCAGCTACTTGGGAGGCTGAATGCTTCAGCCTAGGAGGTCAGGGCTGCAGTGAGCCATGATCACGCTTCTGTACTCCAGCCTGGGCAAAAGAGTGAGACCCTGTTTCAAAACAAACAAACAAAAACAGATATAATTTTTGCATTCAAAATAAACTTAATTGATAGATTATCAAAATTAAAGCCCCTTTAGAGTTCTTCTGTAGATAAATTGACAAAGTAATCAGACAAAAATAAAAAATAAAATATTAGTGGTAAATAGACCTTGGTGAAAGATATACTACTAATACCTTATTAGTAATCAAAAACATACAAATTCAAAGGAATCAACATGTTTTTTAATAAAATTAGCAGTATTTAAAGAGGAACAAGTCATGAAAGTTGGTGAAGAAAACAGTATCTTTGGGGAAACTCAAAAGACATCACTTGTCATCTTCCAACTAATGAATTTAATTAGTTGGGACCAAACCTCACACTTCTATAACATTAACAACAACCATTACCTACCAAAAGCTCTTGCAAGGACATAAGCTTTGGTCAGAAGACAGTAATAAATGTGACTGTGATAGATAATATGTAATACAACTGAGGTAATTTCATGAAAACTACAGTGGAAACAATGTATTGCTCTATCATTTAATTATATAATCTAATACAATTTTACTCTAATTTTTGAGGCAGGCAGTGCAAAGAAGAGAAAATGCTCAGTTCTTTCAAATGTGGGACAGGCATTATTATCTCTTCTTTATTGGTTTCTGAATGAATGGGGATTTAGCTTTTACCCTGAAGCTTCTCAAATAAGTCTGGTTACATAAAGTAACCTCTTAATATAATTTTATGCAATTAAGCTATCAGAGAAAGTATTCAAATAAACAAGAATGGAGATTAGTTCTTACATGAAAATTAATCATGATTCCACTGAAAAACTTAATTTAAAGAGAGATAATAAAAGTACAAATGTAGTCAATGTTGTTGCTGACTATTACTATTTTTTGGATTGTTTCTTGTGGTCATTTTAATTTTTATTTAGAGAATTACAATTTTTCCTGAAGACTAGGAAGCAGAATATATAGTTTAACATCAGCACCCTGTGGTTCTACAGAACATCATGTGTACTTAAACGTGATTTGTTTCTGTAAAGTCATTAATTAGTTCCAAAATCAATTTTAAAGTTTCCAGAGAAGAGAAGCTCATTTTATAATAGGCAGAACTCCCGTTTTTACTGCCACTTAGCAGGGGGCAGAAGGGGGTCTTGATTCTGCTTTCTGTAATTCAGAAAAAAAAAGTTTCTGATGCCCCAGTCTTCCGTAACCGCTAGCCACCATAAACACTAAGTTTTATTCAGAATAACAAATATAACAGAATGTTCCATGGGACTTTTCCTTTTTTGTTGAAGACCATGGCATTAAATGCTGACACATCCCATAAAGAGTAGGTGTTGGATGGCAGATAGACTCTTAGCCCCTTTCTTACTTCTAGTTTGTAAAAGGGAAGAAAAAAATCTAAGGAAGCTCCAGAGTAAAGATTTAGTTTTGGATATAATTACTGGGACACCTTCTTTTCACTCTCTTCTGTTTGGAGAGAAAGGTAATTTCTACTTTCAACTTGCATGCTTTCAACTACATGAGGGAGTTTAGTGAGTCCCAGAGCTAGCATGGAACCTGAGTGTGTGTAGAGAAACACTTCCTAGGAGAACTTGAACAGAGTTCCCTGGAGTTCAGAGAGAAGAAGGCTGGTGCCTTACTCTTACCTGGAATAATCCCAGGGGATGAGGTTGGCCAGACAGTACTCCACACCAGAGTAAAGAGAGGGTATTACTGGGAAGAGTCTGCACTTTCAGAGTGGACGGCACAAGCTAGATTCGTCTTGCAAAAATTCCACCCAAGCAGTGAATTGATCTCAGCAGTTGATCTCCTTTAGTCAAGCCAGACGTTATTCCTTTCCCACTCATCTATCCTCTGAACAATGGAGGAGTCAGAGCAACATGTTTGGGGCAGGAGGCAATAAAAACAGCAATGACAACAACAACTACAGATGGAAGAATAACAAATGAACAGACCACTCCCCTTTCTCCCATTACCAAGTTAAATCTGGACTGGGGAGATAAAGATGTGTATTAAATCAGATAGGTGATCAAATCAGTTTTTAAAGGGAATATATTTCTTTTAATCCCTGAAAATTAAACTGTTCTAACAATGACAATGAACAAATAAGTTATGAGCTATCAAAGAGGATTAGAGAAGGAGGAGATAATATAGAAGGGGCGCTGACATTGTAAGAAAAATAATGAATTCGACTAGTTACATTGTCTACAGTTGTTTACAGGGTGTGATATTAAGATTTTGAGGTGTTCCTATGACCCTTTTCTGAATTACTTACCTTTTCTAGATTAAAGTTGAGGCCCAATACTTATCTCATTGTAATACTGTTCTCAATAGAACATGATGCAGTTTTGTCTTCAACCCCATTAACATGTTCTTCATTTTATCTCAAACACATGTTTAAAATTTTAAGGTCTTTGGCAAACTCTCTACCAAACTGAATTAGTTTATCCTGTCTCTCTTTAAAAATTTTATTGTGATTACACACCTATATGATCAGTATTATATTTTTAACATTCTTCATCCCTTTTGAGTTGACATTTCAGTTCGAATCTTTCACCCTGGGATAATAAAAAAAGTTTCTGTTTTATTATATTTCTTCCCAAAAGTCTGACTTGCCTGTGAGACTTCCCTTCTTTCTCTGTTAGATAATTCAGGATGACCCAGTTGCTGTGACTTATGGTTCCTGTCAAGATGACATTACAGAGAAGCATTTCTGTGTGGTTCAGAATTAAGTTCGAACTGGCAGTTTCTCTATTATTTCTTTCTTCTGAGTAAGACAAAAGTCTGCAAATACTGTTATGAATTTTTTAGATGCTCAGTATTAACAGAATAAAAATTATAATATACATTCAAATAGATACCACTTCTACTCACACCACATTTTGTATATTTTTATATTGTAATTTGTGTTAGAAAAGCATCTCTGATATCTTCTGGCTTGCTGGTGACTGCTAATATATTGTCACAAACCTATTGTTTCTGTTCTCTATCCATTTATAAGCATTCAATGTTCTTGTTTTCAACACTCTAGCTCATGAATTCTCACACAGGAATGTTCCTTTTCCATTGTTCCTCTTCACTGTATAGCATAAAACAGTAATAACAAAATTACACAATAAAGTAAAATAGATGGACTTCTTTGTGTTGAAAGAAAAAAATTAAACCAAGCATACTTTATGCTCTTTCGCTCCTGGTTTATCACAAAATTATGCCCCATCCTCAGCTACAAACTTTTTCCCTGAATTCTCTGTAATGTTCGTTAGATTATAAACCAACTTGCATACATTGTCAACCTTTCTGCAAAATGCTTTTAGCCTATCTTGTCTTAACTGAAAACTAGATCTCTTAGGAACACTTTTTTCTCTATAGTTATCTCTGTAGCTAGATATGCCTGGGCCAGTAGGGAAGTTTGGCATCCTCCTGCTTTATTGTGCCTCCAAACATCACTCCTTTGCCACCATAGGCATTTATGGTGTTTCTAGCTCTTCATTTGAGCATCTGGCCAACTGGCTGTATGAACCTCAGCCTATTCCATTGTCTTCTAACATCCCCCACATCATAAATTTTAAAAAGTTGGGTTTACTCCTTCCTTTCCCTCCCAATCCCCACTTTATCCTAAATGTCAAATTAGAAGTCAACTTCTAAGTAGAACCTGTCCCAGTCTCATCAGAGCTACCTGAGAGGACAAGAAGTTTGTTTTTTGTTTTCAGTTCCAATCTAGACTTACTGAGTCAACAAATCATAAATCTATTCCCTAAAGTAAGAGAAGAAGAAGAGTTCCTTTTCCTGTTTAAGACCAATTCCTTAACCTGTGCCACAATCCCATCTCTCTCTCCTATGATATTAGTGAATAGCTCTGGCTGCTCTATTTTTCAACTTCTCTTCTCTAAGGCATTCTCCACACCCTATTAGCATGCTCACTGCTTATCCATCTTAAAAACCCTTCTTTGACCTCACCTCCCTTTCTGGTTGCAGCCCATCTTTTCTTCTCCTCCTTATTGATACTTGTTTAAACAGTAATCTACCCTTGATTTGAAAGCGTGATAATGACATCTAATTCTCTCTGGGATTGCAGCACCCTGACTAAGTTTCTTGACTGAAGCTCTCACTTTTTCCAAGTGACCCTTTCTACATAGAATTATTTTTCTTCCAGTTCTGGTAAACACTCCCTTCTTGTCACCTTAGTTTTGGAGTGGTAATAGAGTCCTGCCTTTAGGCTCTGAGCTACTGTATTATCCTTTGTGGTTTTTCTACTCCTTGCTATCATTTTTGTAAATCATCCCGTTATTAAACTTGCCTCTGGTTATCTAATTTTAATGTGGCATGCTTCCTGTGAGGATCTTAACTAATGCAATGTTCAATTCACACCCAATGTAATCTGGCTTCTACCATATTTTTGTAATAACACTGTTCTTGCTAAGTGCTCCAGCTACCTACTAATTCCTATTCATAATTAGTCTTTTCAATTTTTATTATATTGCCATTGCCATAAATCTAGTGACACTCTCCTGCGATTTGCTAGTTTCACAAATTCAAATGTACAGCAGTCTTCTTGTCTTATTGTAGCTCCTCTCTTTCTTTGATTAATATGTATGTTTTTGGTATTCTCTTCTAATTTGGTATTATCCTCTGGGAATTTCGTTGCTACCTCTAGGGCCAACTCAGCCCATTGTTATTTCTTATTCTACATTTTCATATTAGGAAAACTAATCAATAGACAGAGTTTCAACAATCACATGTATGTTAAAGTATCCTAAATCGATATATGTACCCATATTTCTTTCCTGACATTCATATTTTAATACAGACACCATCTCCTGGAAGTTTCCGTTCAAAGTGTTCCCATGAACTCTGTCCCTTGTTAAGAGTGTTTATCCTGTTTATCATTATTATTATTATTTGATAGCAAATTGATACAACCAGACATTCATGGTAAGAATCCTAAGAGTTATGTCTGATCATCTCCATCTCTTCCAACATCTAATCAAGAGTTATCACTGATTGTTATCTCCTAGAATGTATGCCATTCTATTCTTCTCTACTACAAATACATTCATAGGAATCATTGAGCTAATAATTTCTTCCACTCAGGAACATTCTGTTTTTTTTTTTTTTTTTTTTTTTGAAACGGAGTTTTACTCTTATCACCCAAGCTGGAGTGCAATGGCGCAATCTGGGCTCATCGCAAACTCTGCCTCCTGGGTTCAACAGATTCTCCTGCCTCAGCCTCTCGAATAGCTAGAATTACAGGCATGCACCACCACACCCAGCTAATTTTGTATTTTTAGTGGAGATGGGGTTTCTCCATGTTGGTAGTCAGGCTGGTTTCGAACTCCTGACCTCAGGTGATCTGCCCGTGTTGGCCTCCCAAGGTGCAGGGATTACAGGCATGAGACGAAGTGCATGGCCGTGAAGTTCTTATAACAGTGCTTATCAAAAAAGTTCAATGCTCAAGAATGGTGCTTTAACATGATGTCAAAATTTAAGTTTCCAACAAGATACCAAACTACAATAGATATGAAATTACAAAATCAATCAGGATATAAAGGGTCATCAAAGGAAATAATCAAAATTTGTATCTGTGTTATTTAAAACTTCTCACTTTTTATGAGTGTATAAAAAAGATCAAGAGAGCAGTTTGAGGAAATTTATTTGAAAATAAATCCTGTGAATCCCTAGTCTCCTTCCAAGGAGAAGGTAGGATGTAAGTTGTCCTCTTTATCACCTAAAAACATACAGTGATTGCACTTCAAGGAGATAGCCCGGAGAGCTTAGTCTGTATTATATACACTCCATAAGTGTTGAGATCCAATGCTCTCACCCAGAAATCTAGAAATCAATACATGGGCTGACAAACTGTTTTAATGGAGAGACTGAGAGCTGAATTTCATCTTTCATCCCAGATGGCATGAAGTCCTGTTGAAGGGGAATGTGTGGGAGTATGTAAAGACTCCACCATATGGGTGGTGTTGCCCACCTGTGAAGTTCACTAAAGAGGAGTGGTCAAGCAGCGACACACAATAACGTGCCTACAAAGCATGCAGAAAAGCAGCCTGAGAATATCATGGGATCCATAGTGCTGATAACCTTCAAAGAACCATGAACACTCCAACAGATAAGGTGTCAACTTCAACACCTGCCAGGTTACTTCTTTTTTCTATCATCCCAGGCTGAGAGTTAAACAGCAACTAGATTCTGGAATTATGGAAGTAAGCAGAGAGAACAGAAGCTATCATTCTTCTTTCTTCAAATGCAGGTTGTAGCCTTTTACATGATTCTACTTTGATTTTCTCAAGGTTCATCTCCCATAAAACTACCAGAAAAATCTATTAAAATACAAATCAGATAAATCCCACCTAAAGTCCTACATGAAACTCTTCAGTAGCTCTTTTATCTGAAAGCGCCTTTGCTGTACAATAACCTCCACAACGCTGTGCCTGCCTATCTCTCTGAGGCAAATTCTCAGTTAATTCCCCCCAGCTACCCGCCTGCCCACAAAAAAAAAAAAAAAAAAAAAAAAAAAAAAAAAAAAAAAAATGATGAGGAAATGTTGAGCAAAAAACGACAATTCTCCTATATCTGAAATTTAATGCTGCTGGCACAAGGGGACTGGAGAGTAAATTACAGAAATGATGAGAGTCAGTATTATTGTTTTTTTCTTTAAATTGTGATTTCTTTGAAAATTAAATTATACGCATACATAAATACATGTGTATAATCTGAGTTTCACAGAAATCACAATGCATGTGTATATATGTGTGTGTATGTGTAGTTTAAAAAAAATAAGACTATGAGAAATGTTTGTTTGAGTGCATGTGAATGTAGGTAGGTATCTTGGTGTTTTGGAGAAAAAACATGCAGAAATCATAGTTCAAATATACTTAACTATAATGTTAACTTTCTCCATGACGTTTTTTCTATAGAAATAAATAATTATCATTTCTTCTTATAACACATTTTTTGAGAGCTTTTTACTGCCCCAAATCAGTTGCTTCAATAAAGCCAATTATACAACACACTTCTTATACTATAGAAAATTAACTTAAGGTTAAACTACATGCAATCAAATGGAAAACTGGCAACACAAGGAGTTGAAAGGAAATATAACTTAATTATTCTAGAACTAGAGCAAAGAATATGTGGAGGAAAAGGGCGGGCTCTAAATAATGTTCAATATCATGAATTAAAAATCATATATATTAATTTTAAGACTATAATACTAGTTCAATGGCTATACAAGTATTAGTTGATGAACCCAAGTGACACCATAATTGAAAGGCAAAAACGTCACATATATTACTTAAGAAAATCATTCCATCTATAAAGATTTTTGCAGAATTTACATAATTATTATCAATAAAATCATACTGCATAAATATGTACCTTGGAAAATTATATCTTTGTATTTCAACCCAGGATTACTACATTTGAAATTAAAGAAACTTTAAATTCAGGCATCACTTTAAATTATGTCTCTGTATATTAACTTCTATTCCATTTAATGTGAATAAATATACACTACAGAATTTATGAACTCTAGAAATGTCAGATATGCTCTTCACATTGTAGCATGCTGATGGAATTCACATGGAATAGGTCTCCTCTGATTATGGCCATTATGAAGAACAAATGACAGAGTTAGAAACCTACTAATAAATTTAAATTTTCCTTTAAGGGTAAATTCTATCAGGAACTCTCAATTATCTTCCTCAATTTTAAGTTTTTATTTCAGTGTATATTTTGTTTCCTCACGTTCACAAGCAAATTATTAAAAAGAAATATATCCTTACCTAATTGAAGTCAGACATTCTCCAGGTAAGATACTAAGCTATCCAACAGGATCAGATTATGAAATCCGAGTCACATAAATCTCACTCACTGATATTCTACTCGGTATCACTCTTTACTAAATAATTTCATGGACGCAAGCAGTCAGGCTCAGATGCAGCAGAGAATGTTCTAGGCTGTTGAGGCTGTTCCCCAGCTCCCTTCCTTCCATGTTGGATGTGTCACACTAACCCAATACAGCGAGGTTCCTAAGGAAGATTTGTGGGGTCCCTAACTGTCTTTGTTTTGTGTTGCTGTTACAGAGAAATAAGACTCGGCAATTTATAATGAACAGAAATTTATTTGGCTTGTGGATGTAGGAAGTCTAGGGACATAGCATCAGCATCTGCTAAGGGCCTAGGTGCCGTGTTACCCATGGCAGAAGGCAGAAGAGCAAGTGAATTCCCAAGACAGAGAAAAAATGGGGCCAACTTTTATCCTTTTATCACTCCCAAGATTTCTAACTCACACCCATGATACCAGCATTAATCTGTTTGTGGGAGAAAAACCCTCATGGCCTAATAATTTCTTAACAGTTCTACCTCTTAATTTCATCACAATGGCAATTATATTTCCACACAAGTTTTGAAGGGGACATCCCAACAGTAGCATTCTACCCCTGCCCTGTCAAAACTCATCATTCTCACATTCAAAATACATTCATTTGATTCCAATAGCCCCAAAGGTCTTAATTCCTTCCAGCACCAATTTAAAATTTAGAAGCACAGAGTCTCATGTGAATCAGAAATGGGTGAGACTCAAGGCATGATTCATTCCGAGGCAAATTTCCTCCAGCTTTAAGTCTGTAAAATCAAAATAAATTATTTACTTCCAAAATACAATGGTGGGACAAGCATAGGAGAGGCATTCTCATTTGAAAATAAAAGAAATAGGTAAGAAAAGATGGGTAACTACTGCCAAGTAAGTCAAAACCCAAAAGGGGAAAAAACATTCAGTTATAAATCTGAAGAATAATCACCTTTGACACCATGTCCCACATCCCCCAAGGCCTCAGGCAGCCCCACTCCTTTGGCTTTGCAGGCCTCAGTCCACTCAGCAGCTTTCAGGTGGCAGAGTTTCCTGTCTGCAGCTTTCCCAAAATGAAGCTGCATGATAGTAACTCTACAGTTCTGGGGTTTTCAAGGTGACCCCACCTTCATGGCTTCACTAGGCATTGCTCAAGTGAGGATTCTCTAGAGTGGCTTCACTCCTGTGTTTTTGCTGGGCATTTTCCTTGTGGGGGCTGTGTGAAGTGGCTGTTCCCCTGTGAGGAGGTCTGCCTGGGCTCCTAAGTAGTGATGGACGTGGAGATCATCATGCCTTTACAGCTATTGAATGATGTGAGCTTGCAGAATTAGCACCATATGAACACTGCCAACTTGTACCTTCCAGAGTGGCAGGCCAAGCCACACCTGAGGCCACTTGAGCCATGACTAGGCTGGTCAAGAAGCATTGCACTAGAATGTCAGAGTACAGATGTCTATGGCAGATCTGGTCAATGAGCTTGTAGAAGGTGCCCTGGACCCATCTCCAAAACCATTCTGCCCTCCTATAGCATGGGCCTGTCATAAAAGTAGCAGCATCAAAGTTCTCTGTAATGCCTTTGGTGCTATTCTGCCATTGTGTTCATGATACCTTTTGTCCATACTAATCTCTTTAGCAAATGATGGATGGCTACATCCTTGTTTGCTCTTCTTAACACACTTTTTTACTCTTTGCATGGTCAGGCTGCAAATTTTATAATTTTTTACATTCTGCTTGTCTTTTAATTATAAATTCCATCTTCAATTACTTGTTTTCCTCTTGCATCTTACTGTAAGTGATTTAATTTTTTTTTTTTTATTTCCATAGGTTATTGGGGAACAGGTGGTTTTGGTTGCATTAATAAGTTCTTTTTTTTTTTTTTTTTTTTTTTTTGAGATGGAGTTTTGCACTTGTTGCCCAGGCTGGAGTGCAATGGCGCGATCTTGGCTCACTGCAACTTCTGCCTCCCGGGTTCAAGCGATTCTCTTGCCTCAGCTACCCAAGTAACTGGGATTACAGGCATGTGCCACAACACCTGGCTCATTTTGTATTTTTAGTAGAGACGGGGTTTCTGCATGTTGGTCAGGCTGGTCTCAAACTCCGGACCTCAGGTGATCCACCCACCTCAGCCTCCCAAAGTGCTGGGATTACAGATGTGAGCCACTGCACCCGGTCAACATGAATAAGTTCTTTAGAGGTGATTTGTGACATTTTAGTGCACCTACCACTCAAGCAGTATGCACTGCACCCATTTTGTAGTCTTTTAGCCTTCACCCCCTTCCCACCCTTTTCTCCTGAGGTACCAAAGTCGATTGTGTCATTTTTATGCCTTTGCATCCTTATAGCTTAGCTGCCACTTATGAATGAGAACATATAATGTTTGGCATATTAGTCTGTTTTCATGCTACCGATAAAGACATACCCAAGGCTGGGGAGAAAAATAAGTTTAATGGACTTTCAGTTCCATGTGGCTGAGGAGGCCTCAAAATCATGGCAGAAGGCAAGAAGGAGCAAGTCATGTCTTACATGGATGACAGCAGGCAAAGAGAGCTTGTGCAGGGAAATTCCCATTTTTAAAACCATCAGATCTCATGACACTCATTCATGATCATGAGAACAGCACAGGAAAGGCCCGCCCTCATAATTCAACCACCTCCCACTGGGTTCCTCCCACGACATGTGGGAATTGTGGGAGATACAACTCAAGATGACGTTTGGGTGGGGACACAGCCAAACCATTTCATTTGGTTTACCATTCCTGAGTTACTTCACTTAGAATAAGTCTCCAGTCTCATCCACATTGCTGCGAATGCCATTAATTCATTCATTTTTATGGCTGAGAAGTATTGAGAAGTATTCCATCATATATATATTCATATATATATATATATGGAATATATATACCACAATTTCTTTATTCACTCATTGATTGATGGGCATTTGGATTGGTTCAACATTTGCAACTGCAAATTGTGCTGCTATAAACATGTGTGTGCAATATCTTTTTTTGTATAATGACTTCTTTTCCTCTGGGTAAATATCCAGTAGTGGGATTGCTGGATCATGGTAGTTTTACTTTCAGTTCTTTAAGGAATCTCCACATTGTTTTCCATAGTGGTTGTACTAGTTTACATTCTCACCAGCAGTGTAGAAGTGTTCCCTGTTCACCACGTCCGTGCAAATATCTACTGTTTTTTGACTTTTTGATTATGGCCATTCTTGCAGTAGTAAGGTGGTATCATACTGTGGTTTTGTTTTGCATTTCCCTGATCATTAGTGATAATGAGCATTTTTTCATCTAATATTGGCGATTTGTATATCTTCTTTTGAGAACTGTCTAGTCATGTCCTTAGTTCACTTTTTATGGGATTTTTTGGGTTTTTTTTCTTGCTAATTTGTTTAGGTTCATTGTAAACTCTGGATATTAGTCCTTTTTCAGATGTATAGATTGTGAAGATTTTCTCCCACTCTGTAGATTGTCAGTTTACTCTGCTGACTGTTCCTCCTGCCATGCAAAGTTCTTTAGTTTAGTTAAGCCCCGCTATTTATCTTTGTTTTTACTGCATTTGCGTTTGGGTTCTTGGTCATGAAATCCTTGCCTAAACCAATGTCTAAAAGGGTTTTTTCTGTGTGTGATTTAAAGTAGCTATGCAGCTTCTTCAATATTTTGCTTAGAAATTTCTTCCACCAGATATCCTAGTTCATCACTTTTAAATTCCACCTTTTATAAAGCCTTTGGGCTTGGATACAATTAACCCAAATTATTCGCAACTGTATAACAAGGATGTCTTTTACTCCAGTTCCTAATACTTTGTTCTTTGGTTCCATCTTAGACTTTGATTGATTGGACTTTACAGTCTGTCTTTCTGACTACATTCTGATTATGATCACTTAGGTAATACCTAAGAAGTTTTAGGCTCTTCCTAGTTCTAGGATCTTCCTCTGAGCCATCACCAGAATTGCCCTTAATGCTGCATTAATGATAATCTAGGCTTTTTTCTAACTTGTTTCTTCAAATTCTTCTAGCCTCTATCCATTTCCCAATTCCAACAGTGCATCTACATTTTCAGGCTGTTACAGCAATAGTCCTATTCTGGGTAAATCAACTGATTTGCCCAAACAAATTAGCAAGAAAAGAACAAAACAAAAAAATCCCATAAAAAGTGAACTAAGGACACGAATAGACAGTTCTCAAAAGATTTTCTTAGTCTGACTTGTGTTGCTACAACACAATAACACAGACTGGGTAATTTGTAATATACAGAAATTTATTTGGCTCATGATTCTGGAGGTGAGGGCCTTTGTGCTGCATCATCCCGTAGCAGAAGGCAAAGGCACAATTGAGTTTATGAGACAGACTGGGAAGGGAGCCCAACTTTATCCTTTTATCTGCAACTCATTCCCCCAATACTAGCATTACTCCTTTGATGAGGGCAGAGCCCTTATGCCCTGATCACCTCTTAGGGGTCCCACTCCTTTATTCCATCACAATGGTAATTAAATTGCAACATGAGTTTTTGAGGGGACATTGAAACCAGGGCACTAACACAGTAGGATGAATTTAAATTATAAAACTTTTACATTTTATGCCCCAAGGACTTCATAAGTTTCATGACATTCTCCAGGAGACTAGACCTCATACATGCTGAGTTCTATTTATAATAAGAATCTGCTGCCAGGGCATTATTCTCAGGGCATTTTAGAGATCAGGTCTCTTCCTTATGGCAAGTCTAATCAGTTGATTTACCCAAACATGCAGATGATGAAAAGATTAGGCTGGGTCACCTGGCATCTTTTCTTTCTTTGGGGTATGTCCTGGATGAAGAAACAAAATATACCAGGTCAGCTGCTTTAACTTCACTTAAATACATACTCCTTGTTTAGAGGAATTTATATCTTTATGGAGTTTAAACTTTTTTTTATAATAGTATATTTTGTTTTGAGGGGACACTAAAGAAGCCCATTGAATGAAGTAGGCAATATGCTCAGATTTATATACTTGCCATAACATGTTTACAATATATGTTAAAACATAGTTAAGTAAAAGCCAAATATTATATTAGTTCAATGAAAACCAGGTAATGTAGTATCCAGAAGGAATGGTGAGTGAGAATAAGAATTAGGCTGGTTAAATGAATATTTAGATTAAAAAAAAGAAAATAGATGATTTGATAATGAGTTAGCTATAAAGAAGTAATGGAAGGAATTTTGTCTCTGAGATAATTATTAACCACAAAAATTAGCATTTGCATTATCACCAATAAAATTATATTTTGAAATAAATGTAGCTTTGATGCAATTTTCTGAAATGAAAGATGTTTTGGGAGATTGAAATTTTCATGTCCTGGTAACTTGCATTTTTTATTGTATTGATATTGATGTATTTTTACTAAGCATGTATAATAATTCTAATAATAATTTTGTAAGTGCTTAGCCCCATGATTATTTTATAAATATTCTTAATTTTGAAATCTGAGAAAAACACAAAATAATGTGCATGTGTCACATATGATGCTTAATTATGGTTCCTGGTAGTCACGTGAAACTCTGCCCAAGGTCCTTGATAATGGAGGATCTACAGTCTATCCTGCAATCCCTGATAAAAATCACTTGTTTGAATATAATAGTTATAGAAGCACTCTGTATAAGTTAATTGATTTCCATAATTTTTACTCTATTGGTGAACAAATGATTTAAAGTCAATATAATACAGCTAAGATTGTTTGCAAAGAAAACACATTATCAATATTAAAATACATATTATTAAGAATTCTTAAATCAGCCCCATATTGTTTGTGTGAAAAAAGAGATTTTGCAAACAAAACTAAAATTAAGATATTTCCATTTTGTACTGAGAATTTTAACTCCATTCTACTAAGAAATCTGTCTGCCATATGTTATACCAGTCAATGACTAGTTTGTAATTTGGGTTAAGGACACTTGGAAATTAGTACATTTGGAGTGAATTTGTTTTCTGCTCTCAATGGTTTTCATTTGTACTTTTGAGTATAAATTACTACTAGCTTCATTTCATTTATAATTATAAATTTAAAATATTTTGGCTACAGTAGCATTTAGTGATACATGCATGCTCCAACAGCATTTTGACTTACAAAAAATAACTAGATTTTGAGAGATATTTGTTGTGGTTCAATCACATATATCCATATTAACATGTGTATGCCATATTAATAAATCATAACTCCATACCCTTATTAATATGGTAAATGTGTAATAAATTTGTTTTCTCAAATTTTTTATACAAAAGAATCTCTAATTCTTCTAACCAGTTATACTTTCTCTAGTATCCTCTGCATGTGAACAATCAAGAACTGGCTATGTGGTTGGGCACTGGGCAGCATATGATCTGATTATGGATTACCTCTTCTCCAAAAGTAAAATTCACTCTTCTAGATGATATTTTTATTAACAATTGCCTTTTTATTCCTAAATAGCAGAGACATTTTATAATATACCTAGCACATTGTAACATTGGATTGATCTCTTATCATCTGAATGTTTTAATACACATTCCTTTATAAAATAAAGGAATGTTTTAATGATAGTGAATTCTATGGCAAAGGAAAAGCAAATTCATATCTGGTGTTTCCCAAAATCACCTTCAAGGTGTCTAAGAATCTCCTGCCAGGTGGCAGAAGATGATATTTGAATCTGAGGATGTTTAGAGAAACAAGGAATGGCATAAAGCAGTGATCTGGATAAAATAGTATTATATGTAGCAATGCTTTATGAATAAATAATATCTGTGATGTGGCTTTTTTTATTTGGGTAATGTAATTGACGGATAAAACAGAAACAGAAAATGCATATGTTGAACAAAAATTTCTATGAAATGTATTTGAATTCTGTAGAACCCCAAAGTATAATTAAAAGAGAATCCCTAGCAATCCATCTGTGAGGTTTTGTAATAATATGCTGAAGTTCCAAAAAGTCAGTTTGCTTTATTAAACAGTGTGTTCTTTCCTAATAATAATTAACAAATATTTGACAACTTTTAAATGTTCATTCTGTTTGAACGACTTAGTTGTAATTGAAACCATTTTGTAATTAAAAATCAAGTAACTAATTGAACAATACAATTTGTCTTAACGACACTACAGATTTCTAGATTTCATTATAGAAAATCTTTTCCTAATTTGAATACACACACACACACATACACACACACACACACTCAAAAAAATAAGGAAGAAATATTCATGATTATTCAGGATTATTACGGTTCTTTTTCTACAACTAGTCACATGGTCATAGCTGGTATTTATCACTACCTTCTTCTACTGCCCATTCTATATATTTTTTGCCTTCAGCAAGCACCTCAGGGGGGTCATACTTCTTTCCCTGGTGGGATGACCCATACCTTCATTCTGGAAGGGTCTGAGTCATTAGCAGTCTTGCCTGGATTGGGTTGTTGTAATTTTCCATTGATAATCACAGGGCATGCTAATACTAAGAGATGTCCTAAAGTATCTCCTGTATTGCATACATATTCTCCCTTTCCTCCATTGTGGAGTATTATCCAATATCCCCCTATTAAGTCACATCAATCACCACAGCCAACACAATAACTCCCTTCTTTCCCTGTTAAATCAGAGGCATGCGAAAGCCAAAGTGGTCAAGTGGTAGTCTTCACTGCTAATTCAGTGGAATCATTGTTGGGTCTCCTGGTGGAAGTATTCCTCCGTTTGGAGATAAAACCTTTATATCAGCAACACGTAAGATTATCGGAACAGAGAGCAAACATTTTGCTAATGAGACATTAAGAGTAACACTGAGTGATGTCATTCCTATTTTCTCTTCTGGATTTCTGGAGCCATGAATTCTGTCTGTGGAATAAACAGTACTGTATACTGGACAATTATTCAGATTATACACAGCCTTCTGAATAACCTTGCCCTAGCTGCAAAGAATTGCCACCTGCTTGGTGCTGTAGCTGAGTTTTTAAAATGCCTTTCCACTAATCTATCAAACCAGCTGCTTCGGGTTAATGCAGAACATGGTAAGACCAATGAATTCTATAAAAATCCCATCACTGCACTTTATTTACTATGAAGTGACTGCCTTAATTGGAAGCAATAATTGATGGATTAACATGACTGTACATAAGGCATTCTAAAAGTTCATGGATGGTAGTTTTGGCAGAAGCATTGCACGGAGGGAAGGCAAATCCATATCTAGAATGTCTATTTCAGTAAGAACAAAATACTGCTCCTCCCATGCTGTAAATGGTCCAGTATAATCAACATACCAGTAAGCAGCAGACTGATTACCTTAGGGAATGATGCTGTATCAGGAATTCAATGTTGATCTCTGCTTCTGGCAGATTGTGCATCAGTGGTGGCCATAACCAGGTAAGCCTTCGTAAGTAGGACTCCATATTACTGAGCCCATGGATAACATTTATTCCTGCCACCATGGCCACTTTGTTCATGAGCCCATTAGACAGTGACAACAGTAGACTGAGAAAGAGCTAGTATTCATAGAACAATTAGTATTATCTACTTGATTATTAAAATCCTCTCTGCTGAGGTTACCCTTTCGTGAACATTCATATGGAATACAAATATGTTCATACATTTTACCCTTTAAGAGAGAATTATCCACATACTTCCCAAAATTTCTTTGCTACCAATTTTTCAATTGTTTTTCCTCCAAGTGCCTGACCATCCAAATAAATACCATTGGTCACAGACCATGAATTAGTCTATTACTGCACAATTCGCCATTTCTCCTTCAGAACAAAGTGAAAAACCAGATGCAATGTTTGAAGTCCTGCCAATTGGAAAGATTTCTCTTCACCACTATCTTTTAAGGATATCCCAAAAAAAGCCTATAGTGCTGCACCTGAATTTTATCAAGTCTTGCCTGCATTTCATGCAGAACCATCTGTAAACCTGGCCTGAGTCTTCTTTCTCTCTGTTTGATGATCATAGATATTTTCCCATGAAGCTATAGGCACAGGTTGGGAGAGAAATGTCCATGGTCCTCGCACCAATTACACACAAAAGCTGTGAAATTGGTGTGATGACCATGGGCATTTGGGCCACTTCTTCAAATATCTTGTCATGCCAGCTTCACCCCAGTGGAGTGCTACTGGGATTGCCTACCTTTATGACTTGATAGGTCAGATGATACCCAGTTCAAATGTATTGTGGGGATTTGACTCTCTATTTTTATAATCCAGGTTAGACTTCGCTCACTTAACCTAGAACTTATCTGTTCATACACACCAAGTAAGAATTTAGTAGCCATCTCTTTTACTTTTAGGAGCTCTATGACCAACTAGTCAATGCTCAGGTTGCGTGGTAATTTTTGGCAAATGGTTAAGTGTTCAGACCTAATAAGGTCCAGTAGGCCAAAAGATGTTTTCCAAAAGGAGAGTAGTTACCTAAGGAGGATGGCAAGGCATTGCTCCAAAATTCTAAGGGATTGTGCTGTGATCGCTTAAAGGGGCCTGCCAAAAACTCCAAGCAGCGCCCCTATCTGCCATTGATACTCCAAGCACAATTGATTTGATAGATCATATAACCCAAGTGACACAGCAGCTTGCATAGTAGGCTGGACTTACTGCAGAGCCTTCTTCTGTTCTGGATCCTACTAAAAACATCTAAAAACCAGTAGGTTTTCAAGTCATTAAGTAAATGTGATGGAGTAACACACATCAATGAGGAATACATTGATGCAATAACTTATCCTTCACCTTAGAAAATATATCTCAACGTGTACAAGACCATTAGCCCCTAAACATTTTATTGAGGTAGAAGATCTCTGAACTTTTGTTGGATTTACTCCCTACCCTCTTATATGCAAATGTCTTACCCATAAGCTCATTAGGTCTAGTCAATATGATTCCATTAATGTAACAGACTAGTGTGATAAGTTATAGAAGGGAAGTGTGATCAAGGTTCCTGCAAACTAATTTAGGACATAGGGCTAGAGAGTTGATATAGCCATGAGACTCAGCATAGTGCAAAAGCATTGCTGGCCTTACCAGCCAAACACAAACTGCTTTTGGTAGGCCTTATTGATAAGGATGAAGTAAAAGGCATTTGCCAGATTAATAGCTTCATAACAAGTACCAGAGGTTGTGTTGTTTCTCAAGCAATAAAACTACATCTGATACAGCAGCTGCAATTTGAGTCACCACCTGTTTAGACTTAGGGTAATCCACTGCCATTCTCCAAGATCCTTCTGTCTTTTGCACAGGCCAAATAGTCTATTTAAATAGGGATATGGTGAGAATTATCACCTCTGCATCTTTCACGTTCTTGATAGTGACACTAGTCTCTGCAATCCTTCCAGGAATGCAGAATTGCTTTTGGTATACTACTTTCCTAGGTAGAGGCAGTTCCAGTGGCTTCCACTGGCCTTTTCTATCATAGTAGCCCTCACTTTCCAGGTTATGAAGTCAGTGTAAGGATTCTGTTAGCTGCCGAGTATATCCATTCCAGTTATGCATTCGAAACTGCAGAAATAATCACAGGATGAGTTCAGGAACCTACTAGGCCTACTGTGAAATGGACTTGAGCTAAAACTCCATTGATCACCTGATCTCCATAAGCCCCTACTCTGACTGGTGGACCACAGAAGCATTTGGTGTCTCCTGGAATTATTGTCAGTTCAAAGCCAGTCTTTATAGTCCCTAAAACATCTGATTATTTTCTTTTCTTCAGTATGTATTTTCCCTGGTCAAAGACTGTAGATCCTTATGGGGAAGATTGGGAGAAAGATTAATAGGGTGTTGTAAGTTTTTAAGTTTTAATTTCTGTGGGTACATATTAGGTGTGTATATATATATTTTATATATATAATATATGGGTACATTTTAGGTGTATATATATTATATATGTATATGTTTTACTTTATATATAATAATTTATATATAAATACTTTATATATAATAATTTATATATACTTTATATATAATAATTTATATATAAATACTTTATATATATTATATATAAAGTGTATGTTTATGGAGTACATGAGATATTTTGATACAGGCATACAATATATAATATTCACATTAGGGTAAATGGGATTTCAAGCATTTGTAAATCATTTCTTTGTGTTATAAACATTCCAATTATACTTGTTTGGTTATTAAAATGTACAATAAATTATTGTTTATTGTAGTCACCCTGTTGTGCTATCAAATACTAGATCTTATTCATTCTCTATAACTATATCTTCATATATTAAACATCCCCACTTTCCCCCTACCCCCCTAGTACCCACTCCTAAAACCTGGTTGCCATAATTCTATTCTCTGTGTTTATGAGTTCAATCATTTTAATTTTTAGCTCCCACAAATAAATGAGAACATGCGAAGTTTGCCCTTCTGTGTCTAGCTTATTTCACTTATCACAATGTCCTTCAGTTTCATCCCTTTTGTTGCCAATGACAGAATCTCATTTAATTTTACTTCTAAATAGTACTTCATTGTGCCTACATTTTAAAATTTTGTACCACATTGTCTTTATCCATTTATCTACTGATGAGCAATTAGATTGCTTCCACATCTTCACTATTATGAATAATGTTGCAATAAACATGAGAGTACAGATATTTCTTTGATGTACTGATTTCCTTTCTTTTGCATATACACTCAGCATTGGGATTGCTGGATCATATGGTAGTTCTATTTTTTCATTTTTTAGAGAACCTCCAAATTTCCAAATATAGTTGGCAAAATTAATTGTGGAATTGAAAAGACATTTAAATCAAACCATTATATCAAAATTTGTAGAGTAAAAACATACTCCAATATTAACTGTTTATTTTACTTAATTTGGGTGAAAAAATTCCAGCAAGAAAAGAGAACTAGTGAGATCACTTAAGCTATGGTGTTGGGATGATAGTTTTACTTTGTAACCATCAAGTAATAAAACATTTGATTTAGAATGACATTGAGCCATAACATCAAGCAGTGAAAATTTAAGATGCTGGTTCAATTTCCCATCAGATAACTCAGCCATTTATAAGTGAAAGCTCCCATATATCAGTGATAAATGTAAAAACAAGATGTTTTGCTGGTTGTAAAAAATGGTCTCAGAAATACTTAGCTTTAATAGGCATGATATCTAGGATGTAAAGTTGATAAATTATCATTTGTTTTATGATGGTATCATTGATTCTTGGAATCAATTGTTGCCTGTTTATTGGTTTGTAATTTTTTCTTATTGTTTTGTTTTCTTTTGTGAAGTAATTGGTCAGCTCTAAGACTCTAGTACTCATTCTAAGTAGGCTTTGAATCCCCTCTTACTTTATTCATTTTACTCCTATCACACATACACATTTTTCTCTCTTTCATGTTGCCATTTATGTATCTTATTTGTAAAATTTAAAAATAATTTATTATATTTTTTGTTAAATTAACAAAGCCTGTTTTATTTATGGACATAAAAAGTTAACACTGCTTCATGAACTTGCAACATTATTCATCAAGGGCAATGTAACTATTGTAGAATAAATACGTTTTTGTTTCTATTCTTGTTAGTTGGCTTCCATGTGAAATTGAGTTATTTTATCTTGAGGAAGCTATACTGGAATATAAAATAAAGTAAGTTATATATTTTTTCACAGAGATAAAAACTTTTAATATTTAAATAGACACTACATTACTTATTATTCCTGAATGAACGGACCTTACGATAGATTTTTACTGTTTATTATTACCTGAAACTGCTATTTCTCTAATAAATTCTTCACTTAGAAAACAAGATGTCTAAGTTGACAATGGTAGGATTTACAAGAAATGTCAGTTCATAAAGCTATCAATCATTTTAGGGAAGTGAGTGCTGAAGATTGCAGGAAAATAATAGTGATGCCTTAATGTTAGTCTGAAACTCCATTGTAAAAGTAGAAAGTTTGATGGTGCATGACGTATAAAGAAAGGTTAAGAAATTCACTTGAATGGAGTATCTGAAGAGATAAGTGATAAGACTTTTCTCAGATTGTAGAAATATAGATAAGTACCAGAATGGCATGACAGCTACGAAGCACAGTTAAGGTAATTGTTTGGCCTATCAGTAAACATGTTACATAGAAATGAATAGAAACCATTCAAGAGACAAGTAAGTCATACAGCAGGATAAGATAAGCATATTATTCCTGAGTACTAAGCTTCTGAAGGCAAACTGCATGTATATAGCATGAATGTTTCTATTTTCCTTTTTATATCTATTTGTCAGTGTTCAATATTGTGGGAATTGTGGGAAAATGAAGGCATTAGAATTATATTGCATATGAAAATCAAATTATTATTAATGTGAAAAGGTCAACATAGGCTTTATTAACAATTATTTTTGCCATGTTTAATTCTGAACCTGTGCTAAATTTAACATTGTATTTAATCAAAATAGTTATAAATATATTGCAAAAATTTTAAGCAATAATTTATTTTTTATTAGTAAGTGACCAAAGTGCCTAGCAGAAGCTTCATTTTTAGAAGCAATTTAGAAGAAAACTGAATTGTGTTTGAAAGAAGCAAGAACATATCTGGTGATTGTTTTTCATATTATCTGATATTTCAAGTCTATATTCTGATAATCATTTAAGATTTCAAAGTCACAAAGAGTCATGTATGTATTCTTAACATGTATGTGTTTCTTTTTTTTTATTTTTTTATTTTATTTATTTATTTTTTATTATTATTATACTTTAAGTTCCAGGGTACATGTGCATAACGTGCACGTTTGTTACATATGTATACTTGTGCCATGTTGCTGTGCTGCACCCATCAACTCATCAGCACCCATCAACTCGTCATTTACATCAGGTATAACTCCCAATGCAATCCCTCC
>NW_012106408.1:607762-628934 GCF_000951045.1 Mandrillus leucophaeus
AAAGAGCCCGCATCTCCAAGACAATCCTAAGTCAAAAGAACAAAGCTGGAGGCATCACGCTACCTGACTTCAAACTATACTACAAGGCTACAGTATGTGTTTCTTAATATGCAAGCTGAGATACTTTTGTGTGTCTCAGCTTGACTATCCCTCAAGTAGTTCAAATTCAGCCTGTCTCAAAAAGATAACATCATCTTTTCCCACAAACTTGTTCTTCTTCTGCCTGTGATTATCATTCTTATGATTCCACATGTTTAAAAGTATTGTAAGTAATAAGAATATGGAACATTATATTCATTTTAAAAATGAAAAACTTTATACCCTCAAAAACCTAATTTATTAAACAAAACAACAAAATTATATTGCTTTAGATTTAAAAAGTACAAAGTGTCCTACTATAGTATGTCACAAAAGAGCAAGTTATCATTATGTAGGGTGAAAAGAAGATAGGAAAAAGATACAATAGAGTTATATCTTAAAGAGTTAAACTAGTTTAATCTCAATACAAACATTTTAATAAATAATTTTGAAAATGACAGTCCAGCTGCCAGTCTCCCCCAAACTGAAATGTCTCTCTTGCTTATTTTTTGTGAAATAATTCTCAGTATACTACAGTACATGATATTAAGAAAACTGTCCTATATATCAATGATCTTTTTATGCAGTAAAGGTATTTGGTAGCAAGTGAGTGTTTAATTCAGTGACTTTTATTTGTGGATTTTCCCCCCTGGGATTCCTTATTGCAAGGTTGCTATAGTAAATTATTTAGTAAAACACTGAAAGATCAAGTAAATTGGTGTGACTGCATATCAAAACATTTGATGCTTTAAGTTTATGCTAGGGCTCATAGGCAAATCCTATCAGCTTCAGAAAACAGTACGCTATCTAACACCCTTATGTGTGTGTAAAAGTGTATACGATTGCTTGAGGCATTATTAATGGAAGTCTATGGTGTTAATATGTGTGCATGGTATTTTATTGTTCCAATATTATAAAGTAAGCTGTTTGTGAACCCTATTTGACTGTGACCTGTGTCTTTAAAAGACAATTATAACATAATTGTCAATAGCCATTTGCAAAGAAATATAAATGGTAAATTCATAAAGGTAAATGCAACAACTTGTAGTCAAGATTACCAGTTAAAATTGTAGTTGACATCTGAAAGAATTTTTGAATAAGCTATGATCTCGGTAAAAGAAGAGTCTTCTAAAAATATTCAATTATGAACCTAGACTTAGATATCAATGAATTTACTCATTAAGAAACCAAAAGTTATCAAATTATAAAGGGCTATGAAAGAATTCATTGGTAACTGTATGGAAATGATGGAAACATGAATGGCATATTTATGATATAATCATTTTTATTATCCCTCTAATGTAAATACATTTGATACATGTCTGATAAAAATGCTACAGTTTAGAAAATTCCTGAAAAGGCAGAATTTTAATTGTCCCATTCTTGTACCCCAAAAAGAGCTATCAGGGTGTATTGTATTTCTAAGACTATTCTGGTGGTCAACTCAAATTCTCTTCTGGGTTAGAAACCTCAGAGAGACTCACTGACCTCTAGGTCATTCCCAGGGTTTCTAATTTAATTGAAAAGCAAATAAAGAAACGTAATGCCCATCCTGTGGTGGATTTAAAAGTAAATTTTATTCTAGCATCTTCTGAACCACTTGAATTCCAAGGACAATTTAGAAACAGAGCCAGCTTTTACTCAGGCCTCAGATCCTTACAGGGGCAATGCAAACAGAGCCCAGACAGGAGTTGTGCCAGATGGTCTTTGCCACAATTACATTTCTCTTTCAGAGAAGCAAGGGGAAATGCTTGGACCCGTCGAACATATTCCAGAAAGTCTTCCTGTTGTCTTTAGCATCTAAGCAGATATCAGCTAATGAGATCTTTTATTTTGGTTTGTTTTTGTGTGGTAAATGATTCCCTGCACTTCATGTCCCATTTCTCCCAACCTTCCTTAGCACTTTATTCCATCAGTCCTTCTATATCCTTCTTGTATCATCTTTCCAGCTTTCTGTTGGAATTCGCAACTCACCCTGCTTTCCTCTTAAACAAACCAACAAAGAACAACCGAACCAAAAATCTCCTTCTTAATCCACGTGTATCATTACCTTCTGTTTCACCAGTTTTTGTCTGTTCACTCTTGAAGGTGCTCTCTACATTTGCTTCTCACTTAACTTTTCAATTGCGCATAGTCTGTATTTTTGCCACTATCACTCCATTGAAATGGTTCTTGTTATTTCCCAGCCATATTTACATTGTGAAAGTAAAGGCACATATTTTGTCACCGTTTCACAAAACAGCAATATAAGGTTAAGCATTTGGAAGTTTTAACCATACTACAGCTGCATGTTTACTAGTTCCATAGGCTGTGCCTCGATTATCATGTATGTAAAAGGAGGTGATCATATGGTAATAAGAGTTAAATTATTTACATATAGTGTTATTAGCACTGTCTGGCTCAACAAGTTTAATTTAACTATCAGTGTCTCCATTTCCTGAGATATAAAATGGAGAATTACAATAGTTCATTTTATGCAGGAATTAAGCCCTGAGGCTGAATGCTTTAACCAATGTAAAGTACACAGAGTAAATATTCCATAAAACCCTGTCATTTTTAACTCTCACAATTGTAAGTCTTGATCACATCTATTATTATTACTGTTGTTATTATTATTATCTCTCAATTTTTCTGGCTGTTTCTTAGTAGTCTTCTTGCTGCCTGTCTTTCTCCATTCATGCCATAACCATAAGTGTTCCCAGGGTGCTGTAGTTGGCTTTCTACCATACTAATTCTACATATCTCTCTGTAAACTTTATCCAAACCCATGGTTTCAACTTCACCAGACACATGACTACTCCAGAATCCTCTCCTTATGTACAGTTTATATATAACACTTTTGGGTATCTCAGCCTGACTATCCCTCAAGTAGTTCAAATTCAGCCTGTCTCAAAAAGCTACCATCATCTTTTCCCCCAAACTTGTTCTTCCTCTGCCTGTGAATCTCATGCCTATGCCTCTACATGTTTACAAGAAAAAATTGGGATTTAAATTAACAACTTCTTTTTGACTTCTCCCCTATATTAAATCTGTATCTAATACCTGTGTATTAAACTACATTGATAGCTTTCATATTTATTACTACCCCTTGTTTCCCAAGTTCAATTTTTTACAATTATTTTTATAGTTATAGGATTCTAACTGCTTATAGGCTGATTCAGCTTCTATTCATCTGCAATGAATGCTATCTGTTTGATCATCATCATTCCCTTGATTAAAGATATTAAATGGCACCCTGTTACTTTGAGGATGAAATTCATATCCTTTAGTTTGTTACACAAAGTATATCTTTATTTTTGTCTTCTGTTCTTAATCAACTCTTCCTCAGTCATACAGGACTTCTTGCCATTTCCTGAATGTATGTTTTGTGTTGTCTTTCCAGGCTTTACATATACATATTTCTTTCTATATTTTCTTTCTTTCTTTCTATCTTTTCTTTCTTTCTCTTTCTTTCTTTCTTTCTTTCTTCCTTTCTTTCTTTCTTTCTTTACTTTCTTTCTTTCTTTCTTTCTTTCTTTCTTTCTTTCTTTCTTTCTTTCTTTCTTTCTTTTCTTTCTTTCTTTCTGTCTTCTCTCCTTCCTTTTTTCTTCCTTCTTTTTTCTATCTTTTCTTTCTTTCTTTTTTTTTTTTTTTGAGACAGAATCTTGCTCTTTCACCCAGGCTGGAGTGCAGTGGCACGATCTTGGCTCACTGCAACCTCCCACTCCCGCGTTCAAGGATTCTCCTGCCTCAGCCTCCTGAGTAGCTGAGATTACAAATGCACAGCACCACAATTTTTGTTGCTATTTTTTGTATTTTGTGGCTAATTTTTGTATTTTTAGTGGAGATGAGGTTTCACCATGTTGGCCAGGCTGATTTCGAACTCCTGACCTCAAATGATCTGCCTGCCTCGGCCATATACCTATTTCTATTTTCTTTTTTCTGGATTGCCCCCACCATCTCATCCAGCTAACTTGTACTCAACCTTCAGATATCACTTATCTCTTGGTCACCCCCTCTAGGATGCCCCCAGTCTTATTCAGAAGCCCCATTCATACCTAAGATTAATTTGAATATAATAAACCCTGCACTTTTAGGATCAGAATTCTTGCCTTTTCCCAGTGGACTATGAACTCAATAAAAACAAGGACTTCTCTCTCACTGTTCAACCTTCCACTCTCTTCTCCTCAACCATGTGGGCCTCCTAGTTCTTCCTCTACTACCTCAGACATGCTTTCTTCCCAAGATATTGGTGTTGCTTGCCCCTTCTGCCATATATACCTATGGCTCACTATCTCCTCCTCTTTAAAACTCTAGTAAGATCCCAATAGCTTAGAAACACCTGCTGTTACCACCCTATTTAAACTGCAAACCACTCTCTCAGCAGGCCCAGCAACCTTATATTTTAATCTCTACAATATTATGTGATGTGTTTATTAGGTCTATAGACTGTTTCCTCTGTTTAATGTAAGCGTGAAAGAGGGGCCATTTGTGTGTATTGTTCTCTATTGTATCACCAGTGCCTGGAAAAAAAAGTGAACACTCAAAAATATTTAGCAAACAATGAATAGAAAGAGTGATGAATTATTCTTCATTTTAGGCAGTATAGTGACAAACACATAATAAGTATCCCATAAATATTTATAGAATTAATAATAAATTAAAATGTTTAAGAAGTTCAATTTTAATGATTAAATTCAATTTAAAATTAAATTGAATTTAAAATTAAAGAATTTAAAATTAAAGAATTATTTAATTTTAAATAAAGCATTTTAAAATTAAAGAATTATTTAATTTTAAATAAAGCATTTTAAAATTAAAGAATCCAATCCTTATTAAAATTAGAGGAAAAATTCTCCTATCATGGAAATGTTGAAAAGTAGTCAATCTCGTAAATGCAACTAAACTCCTGTTTGTTCACCTGAAAAGTAAGCTGTAGCAAACTTAATTTTACAGTGAAAAAAGCTAAACTATTTCCCACTTTTTCTCCAATAAAAAATTTAGGGAAAACCCTGAGAACTTTTGCCCAATTAGCCCTGAAAAGGATGAAATATTAAGTACTAAAGAAACACCATACATGTCTTACACAACTCACTGAACTAATATATCTGTTATAGTAGAATCACTTTCTATTATATGTTCAAATTGTACTGTGATTGGGGGTTGATTGAGAAGGGGTGGTTGGTGTGACGAGCAACAAGATGAAGATATATTTATACCAACCTCATGCTCAGGGCCAGCTTTACTTGCAGAATGACAAATAGATATGCTTTTTCTCAGCCGCAGCTCAGAAAGCTTCCTATTGCCTTCGTTGTACATAGTGCACCCAAAACTTAAGACTTGGGAAATAAAGTATTACCATGAACCAGCTGCAAAAGCAGTCTGCAAATTCACTTTACCTCTCACAGGGATGAAAACTGAATTATGTTGTTTGCAAGCCTGTACCTTTCCTAGATCTCCACTGAAAATTCTCATATATTTATTGTTTTGGTAAATCATGATACAAATTTTGAAGCCAAAATAAGTGCTAATAATTGAGTGTGGTCAGGATAAAAAAAACCTTATAATTAGCTTTTTGATTTTAATTGGTTATGGAATTAAGTTGGTACAAATTATTTTCAGCTGTTTATATTTTTAATCTTTTTTTTTTTTTGCTATTTGATTAAAATAAACAAAGGTTTAGGTGATTAAATCCATAGAGATAGGCAAAGAGCAGGAAACTTGTTTAATTTCTAGAAGTAAAGGAGACCACATGTCAATAAGTAAGGAAGGAACAGAGTCTTGCTGGAATGGAATGTCCAATGGTCTAGAGGTACACAGACTCCAAGTTCTCTTCCCCACTCAGCCTCTTATTGACTATTAGAAGGGGCAACATTTATTTAAACACTCTGTGCCTCATTTTCTTTATTTTAAAACAACATTAATTATAATTAACTTTTTCTTTTTTCTTTTATTGAGAGGGAGTCTCACACTGTCACCCAGGCTGGAGTGCAATGGTGTGATCTCAGCTCCCTACAACCTCTACCTCCTAGGTTCAAGTGATTCTCCTGCCTCAGCCTCCCGAGTAGCTGGGATTACAGGTGCCCACCACCATGCCCAACTGATTTTTTTTTGTATTTTTAGTAGAGATGGAGTTTCACTATGTTGGTCAGGCTGGCCTCAAACTCCTGACCTAGTGATTTGTCTGCCTCAGACTCCAAAATTGCTGGGATTACAGGCATGAGTCACCGCTAAGTACTAGTATCCATTTTCTTAAAAAAGAATACAGTCTTTAAATTTATTCTTAATGTCCTTCAGTGACAGACTGGATTAAGAAAATGTGGCACATACACACCATGGAATACTATGCAGCCATAAAAAAGGATGAGTTTGTGTCCTTTGTAGGGACATGGATGCAGCTGGAAACCATCATTCTCAGCAAACTATCTCAAGAACAGAAAACCAAACACCACATGTTCTCACTCATAGGTGGGAATTGAACAATGAGAACACTTGGACACAGGAAGGGGAACATCATACACCAGGGCCTATTGTGGGGAGTGGGGAGGAGGGAAAGATAGCATTAGGAGATATACCTAACATAAATGACGAGTTAATGAGTGCAGCACACCAACATGGCACATGTATACATATGTAACGAACCTGCACGTTGTGCACATGAACTTAATGTATAATAAAAAATAAAATAAAATAAATTATTCTGAAAGTGACTTCAACAAGATTTCCAGGCAGAGGTGAATATATCATACAATTAGGTAAAGGCAACATAAAATCTGGAGAATAATAAACACTAGGTTTAAGAACATGGTGAGAGATGACCTTGTAATCATGCATCAGCTTCAGTTTCCATGCATTTCTTGGAGAAACAAGATATATAATAAGATCACTGTTATCACTGTAAGCTATGAATTCCTATGGCCAGTAGTAGCCAAAGACAATCTTAAATTTTGTTTGATTTTAAACATCTAGAATTCTTTTATTCTTCTTCTTTTTAACTTTAAGTTCTGGGATACATATGCAGTATGTGCGGGTTTGTTACATAGCTATACATGTGCCATGGGGATTTGCTGCACCCTTCAACCTGTCATCTAGGTTTTAAGCCCCACATGCATTAGGTATTTGTCCTAATGCTCTCCCTCCCTTTGTCCCCCCAGCCCTCAACAGGCCCCAGTGTGTGATATTCCCCTCCCTGTGTCCATGTATTCTCACTGTTCAGCTCCAGCTTATGAGTGAGAAAATGTGGTGTTTGATTTTCTGTTCCTGTGTTAATTTGCTGAGAATGATGGTTTCCAGCTTCATCCATGTCCCTGAGAAAACATAAACTCATTATTTTTTATGGCTGCATAATATTCCATGGTACAAATGTGCAACATTTTCTTTATCCAGTCTATCAGTGATGGGCACTTGGGTTGGTTCCAAGTCTTTGCTATTGTAAATAGTGCTACAATAAACATATATGTGCATGTGTCTTGAGAATGGTGTGAACCCAGGAGGTGGAGCTTGCAGTGAGCCAAAATTGTGCCATGGCACTCCAGACTGGGTGAGAGAGTGAGACTCCATCTCAAAAAAAAAAAAAAAAAAAAAAGATTTATAATACTTTGGGTATATACCTACTAATGGGATTGCTGAGTCAAATGGTATTTCTGTTTCTGGATCCTTGAGGAGTGGCCACACTGTCTTCCACAATGGTTTAAAGACTTAAATGTAAAACCTAAAACCATAAAATCTAGAAGAAAACCTAGGCAATACCATTCAGGACATAAGCACGGGAAAAGATTTCATGACTAAAACACCAAAAGCAATTGCAACAAAAGCCCGAATTGGCAAATGGGATCTAATTAAGCTAAAGGACTTCTGCTCAGCAAAAGAAACTATCATCATAGTGAACAGGCAGCCTACAGAATGGGAGAAAATTTTTATAATCTACCCATCTGACAAAGGGCTAATGTCCAGAGTCTACAAGGAACTTAAACAAATTTACAAGAAACAAACAAACAACCCCATCAAAAAGTGGGCAAAGGATATGAGCAGACACTTCTCAAAAGAAGACATTGATACGGCCAACAAACTTATCAAAAAAAGCTCAACATCCCTGGCCGTTAGAGAAATGCAAATAAAACCACAGTGAGATACCATCTCACGCAAGTTAGATTAACAATTATTAAAAAGTCAGGAAACCACAGATGCTGGTGAGGCTGTGGAGAAATAAGAACCCTTTTACACTACTGGTGGCAGTGTAAATTAGTTCAACCATTGTAGTACCCATTTTATATTGGTCCTTTTACATCTTCATATACTAGCATCACAACTTTAAGAAATAACTTTTTAATTTATTATTTGATAGAGAAGGAGATAAACTATAGGGACATTGAATACGATTCCCCAGCAGACAGAGCTTATAAGTAATGGAGTAGGGTTCATACCTCACTCTGCCTGGGCTCTTACATATTTACCATGCTGCCTTTAGGCATGATTATAATACCTGCCTTGGGAAAATGCACACAGTGAATATGAAAACAAATTAAGTTCATTTCATGAAGTAAATTGAAAGCTGCAAGTTATTTTTGAAAACAAGGCACCATTTACACAATTATTTATTAAGCAAAAAATACAGCAGAGTGCTATATTGAGGGATGCTGTAAAAATAAAATGTGCTACTTGGTTCTAGTTCTGAAGGATTCTATATTACATTATAATATATATAGTATATTATATTAGAGTGTATAATTATTATATAGTAAAAATTACCTAATATAGGGAGTCACTGTTCTTTGGTAATCAAACATAAATCTACTCTGGTAATCAAACAGAATTCCCTTCTGGTATCTTAAGTCAAATCAGTTTATTGGAAGCCATAAGACAGCTTATATATTCATATAAAAAGCAGGAAAAAAACACAAATCACAGAATAGGGGGCGGGACAAGCTCTGATAATCTAGGTGGGGAAAATAATGGCTGTGCTCTCTACAGCATTAGTCTGGTGGGCTGACCAACTCTAACATTCTGTCTTTGGGTCACTCTTCTGAATAATTGCATTCCTGAGAAAGAGTCTGGCTAGCCTAGTTTGAGTGTATGCTGACCCCTTGGACAAGGCAGGGCAAACCATAAGCATCCCATTGAGACCTCATGCAATGCCAGAAAATCAAGATGCTATTACCAGTAAAAAGGAAAATGAATGATTAGCAGGAAAAACAAAAATGATCACTCTAACAAGTAAATCAATGCTATGGTCTGAAAGTTTGTGTCACTAAAATTCATATGTTAAAACTCTCACCCCTAAGGTGATGATATTAGAAGGTGAGGTCTTGGGGGAGATAATGAGTAGGTCATGAGGATGAAGCCTTCGTGAATGGGATTAGTGCATTTATAAAGATGCCCAGGGGAGCTCATGCATCCTTTCCACCATGTGAGGTCAAAGATAGAAGATGCCATCTATGAACTAGAAAGAGTGCCTTCACTAGACATCAAATATGTCATTGTCTTGACTTCGGACTTGTCAACCTCCAGAGCTATAAGAAATAAATTTCTGTTGTTAATCAGCTCCTTAGTCTGTGGTCTTTTGTTATAGCAGCCCAAATGGACTAGGACAATCAGAGATCATAATGGAAAGATTTGGATGAAGATGTCAGGAGAAATGTAATTCTGGAAGGACAGAAAGGTTTTCAACAGTTGAGTGCAGAAAATTATTGCAGAAGGGTAAGAAATTTTGCATAGTAATTAGTTTCATACCAAGGATTATAGACTACTACTTCATTGTTAATAAAGACTGATAATAAGTATTTGCCTCATGTCAGTTTTAGGTTTGTTTTGTTTTATTTGGCTTTATTTTTAAATTACTGACAATTTTTTTGGGTCCATATCTAAATAGTCCCCACTGCATACATTCAAAGGGTCTGAAGACATCTTAAAATTTGTTATAGCTTTGTGATTTATCATCATTAGTTTATTCAAAGAGATATTTGATTTCTTAGCAGAATTCTAAGATGTAGATATTCTCATGAGGCAAAAAGTAAAAAAAAGGAAAGGTTAAATTCCCAAAAAATCAGCTAAAATGATACATGAAGATACTTTACTTTCTCACATTGTAATTTATGTCATTTAACTTTACCCTCATTTTATCATTCTTTGGAACTGGCATAAAAGTCAAATCAGTTCCTCTTAATGTCAGATGATCTAGTTGCCATTACATTTTAGAAGTGAATTGAGTTGACAAAATATAGCTTTTAAACAATTATGAAAGCTAGCATTTCAAAACACATACTTGTATATGCTATGGCATTAGATTGCAACATGGAATAACAGGTGTTCTTGACTTTTGATAAAAGAATCAGAAGTATATACTTAAATTACAGATTTGGAAGATATTCTTGAAAGATAATAACATTGACACATAAGATTGGAAAAAAGAGGATTTATTGATAAGTATAGGTCCTTCATTGATCACCTCCCCAAGGGCCTTCCAGACATATCAATTACAAGTTTACTAAATACCTCATCAGGATTGTGAGGTATTACATACCTCCTAACAGCCCTTATGACAAAAATTCCTTTCCTCCTGACTTCCATATTTTAGGATACTTTTTCTGGAAAACCTCCATGATTACTTATTGCCTAGAAAGTAAGTTCAAAATTCTTAGCAAGAAAATAGAAGGAAGGAATGCTACTCAGAATGTTTTACCATTCCATGAATAAGCTAAGACTTTGGGTAATGCTATTATTTGTTTACAGTTACTGTGCTTCGAATCTTCTTTAGTCGGAAAAGCCAGGTGTCCAGTAAGAGTTTTCTTAACGAATGAATATCCAGATAAGAAGTATGATAAACTTTAAATTTATCATGATAATATTAATCACTTGCTTTTATGGAGCCCTTTCTGTACAAGAAGAATCAATCCTAAGAACTTACTATGTAGCATCTCAATTATTTCTCACAGGTGAGAAGTAGATATGAATATTAGTTTCATTTTACAGACAATGGAATTGAGAGGTGAAGGAGAATCTAAGTGGTCACACTACTAGTACACAGCGGACCAGGATACAAATCTAGAGCTCCTACAATGACTCAGAAGCAAGACTACTTAGGGTTAAATCCACAGGGCTTCATACCAGCTGTTTTACTTTGGGCAATATACTTAAACCTCTCTGTACTTCAATCTCATAATCTGTGAAATAAAGTAATACTAACCTGCACCCAAATGGTGCAGATTGAATTAGTTAACAAGTGTATAATGCTTACAATAGTGCATAATAAGTGCTCAATAGAGGATAATTTGTATTACCTGCTAATTCCTATGGAAGTCAAACCTATAGGCATTCACAAAAATGCACAGCTAATTAAATATCTCAATGAAGCAAATAAATCAAAAATAGATATATGAATCCACCCATTCATTAACAAATATGCATCATGTACTTAATTCACACCAGAAACTGTGCTCAGTATTTGTGAAATAACAGCAAACAAAATAGACCCTGACCCCATCTTCATGAAGTTTACTTTCTCAATCTTGTGTGATTACGATACGAGGTAAATAAGACACATTGTCAGCTTGATCCAAAGTTTAGGCCACACAATAGGGGAAATCACAAGTCACGCCTAATCATGAGGCTTGGTGGATGAGGTAACTCCTCTGAAAAGGGCAAGCCAGATTCAAACCCAAGGCCTACAGGGAATTTATTTACCAGCAAGAGTCCTTTGTGAAAAGGAAAATACAACATGCCATAGAGCAGTTTCTCAGGGAAATAGAGGCAAGACCACAAAATACTCTATTGATAAAGTTTAGGGGCATGTTAAAAAATGAAACTCTCTAATTACAAAACTATAGTCAGACCACAAAAGTTCCTGTATCAGGAATGTCACTTTGATGATGTATCTGAAAGCAATGAGGCTTAAAAGCCTGAATTCTAGCACTTATGGTATGAGACTGCTTTTAATTCTTGCCCAGAATCTGTTTTCTTTTAAAAACAATGTTTCCCTAAGGCCTTCATCAAAGGGGTGAGGTTTGTGCTACTCCAGAGTATCTGTTACCCAGGGAATAGTTAATGGGGTTGCACAGCATGAGCCATGACCTCCCCATCTCTGCACTTTGGGGAATTCATTCTCAACTTGGATTCTAGGCTGGAAGTGATTCTTTCCATTAAAACAGGTTTTAGAAAACCTCTATCATAGCACACAGCATGCAAGAGAAAGCTAATCTCCAGAAGAGGCTGTAGATATAGGATGCTCACTATGGGGATAGACAAAGAGAAAGTTACAGTGTGAAGCATCCGTTTTTGCATTTAGCAAAACAAACACCAAGTTTTGTGGACAGCTGCAAGAATTCTCAAACTAGAGGGCATGACAGGAAAGCAGGCAAGGGATAAGAACCACTGCTGGTAGTGATTAATCCTTAGATCCTCTAAGTATGGGAATCAAGTACAAAGCAAAATGATTCCATTGGCCATACTACTTAAAAGTTATCATCAGTACAGGAAACCTAGATATGACCACACAACATATTATATATACCAATGTATCATAGACTACATACAATTTTCAGCATAGCCTGTCATTTCCAACAAATCTTTTAATCCTCTTCAAAAAGATGCAAGTTTAAAACCCCTAGAACCAGGGGGAATTACTTGTCTATTAGAATCAGGATTTTGATGGTTGGAGTGGGCGGAAAAGAACATCGCTAACATAATTCTTTTATAATGAGTCATATTTCTTTCTGAGTGTATACAGCAAGCTAATGGAGTATTCACTTCAATACATTACCTTCTGCATCTGTACTATAGATAAGGCATTGTGCATGTTTGTTTATGTGAGAAACATGAAGATAAATAAAACTCAGTTCCTTCTCTCTAAGGCTTTGCTATCTTGTACGAAGTTAGGAAAAGTTTCACAAAAACAATACAAGACTGAATTAATTTACATAGCCTTACTTGGGCGTAATATTTATGATTCAATATTCTGATTACTTAGACATCAATGTGGTAGGTTATGTTCTGCCATACTGAAAAAAAAAATTCATCACCAAACAATTAAAACAGTGATAAGTTTCACACTCCTCAGAGCTGGGTTTGTGAATTTTTGATAATATTATCACCTATCTGACAGGTATATTTTTCCTTTAGCAACTTGGGGAACATAAGTCTCTTTGTTTTTTTCTCATTCTATCTGCTTGATATAAACTTGCTATGAGAAGGAGAAATAAAACAATATGAAAAAATAAATTTTCTCCTCTTAAATAATCTGGGAACACATTGTGGAAGATTTGGATTTATAAGAGGACTAGTTAGTGGGGATATTAGTTTTGTAACAGAGCTTTGGTAGAAGTGAAAAATACCCCACATAAGCAAAAACTCAGAAGTTAGAAAATGAATCATATTGGCAAATAAGTCACATCATTAGCCTGGATAAGGGGAAAATGCGAGGAAGTGAAAAATATCTAAATGACTTTGTCCATGGTACAAACACTTAAGCAACTAAATACAACATTGCTAGGTCAGGTAGCTGCCTCATAGGTACCAGAAGTACCTGTTCAATGCAATACCCTGCAGCACTATTGGTATTTATGACCTAATTTGAGTAAAAGTGAGTAGATAATTCTTCTAAACATGACTTTTTAATTTTTGTTTTGCTCTATGAGGCCACTTACGAACACATGGAAAAGAAATTATCCAGAATCATTTTCTAATTTAGCCTGCATGAAAAGAAGTACATTGGCAAGTAGTTTGAGTTCTCAATTTAAACTAGTGGAGGAACACATACTGAATGAAATTTTAATTTTTAGTATCAGTCTTCTTTAAATAACCTAAGCAATTTGTTGTAATGAAAATGAGATGTGCTTATTTGATTTTTGGTTGACCATTTTCTGACAGGTACAAGGAAGGGGACTTGGCTTGATGCAAAAGCTGGAACTTAGGAAACAGAGAGGAGAGCTAAGGTTAGCCCATAAAACGCCTCTTGGATGTTTCTATTACTTAAAGGCATTCTTGTCTTGAAAAAGTCTTCTCATACACAAAATTGGGAATTAGTTATGAGTCATAACAATATAACATGACAGAAAACTGCTGTATTACTTCTCTCTCATGTGGCTATGACGAAATACTCAAGTCTGGTTAATTTATAAAGAAAAGAGGTTTAATTGACTCACAGTTCTGCATGGCTAGGGAGCCCTCAGGAAACTTACAAACATGGTGGAAGGCACTTCTTCACAGGGGCAGCAGGAAAGAGAGTGAGTGCAAGTGGGGAAAATACCAGACACTTATAAAACCATCAGATCTAAGAACTCACTCACTGTCACAAGAACAGCATGGGGGAAACTGCACCCATGATCTGATTACCGCCACCTGGTCCTGCCCTTGACATGTGGAGATTATGGGGATTACAATTCAAGGTGAGATTTGGGTGGGGACACAAAGCCAAATCATATAAACTGGGAAATCAGAGAACCTGGATTATGGTCTCTAAGACAAGCTTCCTATGGAAATGTCAGCAATATTACGATCATTCTAGTTTTTGTTTTCTTCATGAATAAAAATGCTATATACATATTGCATATGAGTCATTTCATTTATATTCCACATTAATTCTTTAAGGTAGGTAGTTTTCTCCATATCTTAAAAATAAGAAAACTAAGGTTCAGAAAACTCACTCAGCCAGTCAGTGGACAACCCAAGTTTCTACTTTAAGTCTTTACTGAGTTGTCATTTAATACATCAAACTTTTTTTTTTTTTTTTTGCACAGGAAGCCACAGAGAGATTTTAAAAAACATTTGTAACAATTAAATGCACCATATAGGAAATAAAAACAAAATAAAAACAGAAGCATTCCAATAAAAATGAATAATTGGGAAGATCATTTTGGAGAATTCAAATAAAATTCCCACAGAAGTATCAGGATTCTTTAATGTCAAATAATCATATTTTGTGGTCTGAATGGAGTGCATTAGGCAACCCAAAATGACAGTACATGTATATCTAAGTCAGATGCTTATTCAAATTAACATTGCATTTCAATGCCAGGCTGTCGGCATTGTAATGATAATAGTTATTTCTATAAAAGAGATGTCAAAATACTTTTGCTGTTTGTTACTTCTAAGTGAAAATAGAAAATAGAGGTAGCAACTGAAAATGAATCAATAGTATACATGATTATGAATCTAGCTAATCTCTTAATTCAAATTAGAATATTATCAACCTTTCAATGCGAATGTGTCACTTACATTCACATTAATGTAAGAATCACATTAATGATTCTACATTCACATTTCCCTTCACAGTAGTAAGACAGTTCTGGCTTCATCCTGTTATATCATTAAATGGACAGTTTATAACTGCATAGCTTTCTACCTAGCTTAGGTGAAATTAGTAACAATGAGAAAGAATAATAACTTAAATGCTTCTTTGGGATTCTAGAGCAAAAGCTGTGAGAATTAGCCAGTTCAACACACATTTTAGTGTCTAAATTTATACTTCTCGTCCAAGTTCAATGATCTATAATATTTATAAATCAGATAAAATCTCAGGCTTCTTGAAGTGACCTATTCCAAAAAAGCAGATAATTTATTCAAGAATTTTTCTTCTGCTGCTTAGGAAATCTGTGGAGATTTTATGATTTCCTCCATTCAGCCTGTCATTTTCTGGTTAATCATAAATAGTGATGGTTTGTTGATTAATTAACAGGAAAAATGAAAGCCATTAACGTTTTTTAAACCCAAGGGGACAAGATTTTTTACAAGCTCAAAGTATTCTTCATATTGCAGTCTTATTCTTGTTGTATCATCTGAATATCTAACCCCAAAGGCTCCAAAACCCAGCTGTATACAATGGTTCAGTAACTAAGGAAAACATTTATATATTTGAACATGATTTCCTATTCATCTCAGTCAACTGACAGTAATTACAGCCACACTGGAAATTTCTTTACCCTGGGGACATGAATGTTGAGCACCTACCTCCTTGTAACTGATTTCCATCAGTTTCAAACACTACTAGCTTTCATCCCGTAGACATTTATTGATCACTCTGTGTTCCAGGTAGGTTTAGGCTCATGGGATGCACCATGGTACAAAGAAAGACAGAAAAAAAGCAAGGAGATTTGAGGTGAAGCCAAATATTCCAAGCATGTATGTACACTTGCAAACAAAGAAAGGTTTTCTGCTCTCATTCAAGTGGCTGGGAGAAAGTTTAGATATATAATGCTAAATTATATGGTATACCAGAAGGTGTTAAGTCATATGGAACATAACATTTTTTAGACAACTTTATTTTGCTTTGTTTGTTCAGCAGAAAATTACATATTTTAAATGTAGGAACAGTTACTTTATTATTTTTGTTCTTGCTAAGATCACGGAGCAGTTCTAAGTGGGTACTAAGTACTCCAGCAATACAAATTTCATTAAATAGAAACAAGAATATGAATTTTTAACAAGTAGAATACTATATCAAGAAAGTCAGACATTCTTTTTGGAAATTATACAAATGTGTTTTAACAATGTGGCATCAATGTCTGGGCCAAATATCTGGGTTCAATATGGCTTTGAAAAATGGAATAGAGGGAGCATCATATTTTTATCAATTTCCTTAAGATTTGTCAATAGACACTGTTGTTAGAGAAGGTATGGAATGTATATGACCACTTACGAATCATGAATAAAAACAGAATTTCCAATTTTATTTTGCATCCTGAGTTGCAGTGGTACAACCAAAAATTAGAAAAGCAATGTCTTTAAAGAGTTAAATTTATGGACAAGGATGGAACTTTTTTAGAAAATTGCTTAGTGGAAGATAGACGCTATGAATGTACAGGTTTCCATGATTCACACAACACCTAGATGAGCAGTTGCCTTCATCACTTGGTTTTTAAAACAGAGGCTAAAAAAATATGTTTAAGTATTTTACATTTATTTCTCTGTCAAAAGCAGATTTAAGGAAAACATATATTCTCCAATAAAAATAGGTGTAAAGGTAACAGAATATAGGTCCAGTTGGGAAGTGTGATACTAAACTGCAATTAATGCTGAGTGAGTTACTTTCTATTTCTGATTTCTCCACTTGGTACCCAGCACTACCTCTAACTAGTATTACTTAAAACAGAAACAATAATTTTAAGGCTACAAGGTGAAGGAACACTCAAGTAAGTTTTTTGCCTACTCCAATTCTTACAGATACATGAAGAAATACACAACTAATCAGATATTGTCCAAATGGATGAATCCTAAACTTTTAAAATTAGGTCCACTTTATTAGTGTACAAGATGTCATTTCTATATTCCCAAAATTTCTAGGATCCTACCATCTAAATAAGAATAATAAGCAAAAATATTTTTAATGCCTCAGCTAAAATTACAAATAAAATATGGAGCCTTTGCAACATGAGTGTCATCTCTTTATTTGAAATTCTAAACACTTACTATCTATAGTATACCATGAAACTAAGTTAGAAAGATATATAATTATTTAAATACTATTTCATTTCTGTGAATTTTAATTCTTTCTTTTGGAACATTGAATTCTGGAACTGAAGTGGTTATTTTTTAAGTAAAATATACAAATATCAGATAAAATGTTTACAATTCAGCTGACCATCAGTGAGTAGTTGATGCTACCCTTACCCAGGAGCTAGAGTTCTCATAGGAAATGTAAAGAACAGATTTGGGATCAGAGATTTAGAGTTTAGAGACTGGTTAAGCAACACCCCTTTCCAAATTAATTGTTAACCTTATCTGTGAAATAAAAGTAC
The DNA here is from genome assembly GCF_000951045.1 of Mandrillus leucophaeus. NCBI lineage: Eukaryota > Metazoa > Chordata > Mammalia > Primates > Cercopithecidae > Mandrillus > Mandrillus leucophaeus. The sequence goes on from NW_012106408.1 coordinate 625,546, forward strand.
ATAGAATTATTGTAAAAGTTAAATGAAATACCGTACGATGACCTTTTGAAAATTGTAAAATGCTCAATGGAGATTATGCATAGTATCCACAGGTTTGGCATCCTGTAAATACTGTACTTTCTATCTAAGTTTTGTGGCAGATGTGGAACCCATGGAAACGAAAGGCCAACTTTATTTATTGAGGGGAAAAAAAAAAAAACCTTTCTATAAGCAGACCCACATAGTTCAAACCTGTTCTGTGAAGGGTCATCTGTACAACCCAGTGAATTCTCATGTAAATTCTGAACTTCAGCTAAGAGTAATGTGTTAGCATTCATTCATACATTGTAATAAATGCATCACAATAAGTAGAGGAATCCGGGTGGTGGAGCGGGAATGAGAAGACAAGGGACATAAAACTCTGTAATTTCTGCTTAATTTTTCTGTAAACCTAAAACATCTCTATAAAACATAAGATACCTTTAAATGTTGCAGGCAAGAGTAGCTTAAAGAGACATAAAAACTATAAATAAATGAAATGTGTTAACCTGATGGGATCCTGGAACAGAAAAAGGAAATTAGGGAAAAACTGAAAAAAAAAAAAATAAAGTATGGACTTCAATTAACAATAATGTACCAATATTGGTTCATTAATTGTGACAACTGTACCATACTAACATATAATGCAACAAGTATTGTGTATATGGAAACTGTACTATTTTTGAGATTTTTCTGTAATAATTCATTGAAGAAAAAGATATACTGATTATATAGTTTAAACCAGAAACAATACTAGAAACATAAAAAGGCATATGTCAGATCTCACATATTAATCTAAAGTTATTGAAGGCATATGTACAAATAAAAATATATTATTAGAATTAGTTTAACTTTTAATTAAAAAGCAATGTAGTACAAAATTCAAATAATCCATATGTAGAATGTGTATGTCATGAGAGCACCATGAAAATTTTTGGTTTTTAATCTAAGCACATTATTTGTTAAGTATACATACTCCATTTAATTTTGTGCTCAAGTCTCTTAATTTCATTTGTATTAAATTTTATATAAGTAATAAGTTGTTCATATTATCTGCTTTGATATTATTGAGATTTCGCTTTTCTCTTGTGGCTACAGGTATGCATTACCTGCAAATGTGAATAATAACTGACATTCCCAGGAATGTCACATTTTAGCAGCCAGTTTTTTCTGAATATACAGTATGTATTCCTATACCTCATGCTGTGTCCACATAGCCTTTATGTTATTAAAAAATAGTTCTTCAAAATATTTATTTGCCTTTGCTTTACTTTCAGTGGTAAAATATTTGAGAATAGTTTTTCTTGGCTCAGTTAATGTGGCATTTGTTCTCTTCAGCCCATAACTCATTCATCGTGCAAAAGAGAAGTCTTGCTCCTGCAGTGGTATTGATCCACATGGCCCTTTTGGTTAAGAGTAAAGCCTCTTTAATTACTTTGGCTGACTTTCATTTTTTACAAAGTCTTAGGCACATTAGCCATCATGTTGTATTGTTCTCATTTGTCTTAAATTTAGATGCACCATGGTCTAAAGAGATTGATCAACTGTCTATAGTCTTGAGAAACCAGGGCCTACACCAGTCTATACTCACTCTGCTTAGCTTAGAAATCTGAAAGAGCTATCTCTCATCTTCTCCTAGGGTTTGATAACCTCTTCTCTTTACTACACCAGAGGTGTTTTGACCTTTAATTAAAAGGAAAATTTGTTGTCTTCCTTTCAGAAGACAGCAAATAATGAACTCATTAAAATGAGGTTAGTGTTCAGGCCTTAGAGCAATAAGAGTTGAAGTCTCATTAGCAGCTAACAATGCAGAACACAGCACATAAATAAACCTAATATGGCACAGCGAAATGCCTCGGTGCATTAAATTTGAGCAGAATCAAATGTTTACCGTCAACGATGTCTGGGGCATAAAGTTTTAATGCACTTAATAAAGAAAAGCAAATTACTTCCTATTAGCCATGAAATGTTACCACAGAAATTGCCCCAAAAAGTGTATTATGTAAATGTGAGATATATTAATTATTAACAAAGATACTGTAGAAATATATCGGTCTTGCTTGATATATGCAACAATTAGGAAAAATAAAGATCACTCAAAAATTTCTAAAGGTAATTCTAGTGATTAATGTAAAATAATGTGGGATGTAAGATTTTTTTTAACAGACTTTTATCTCACTGCTGGCCCTAGATAAGAGATATTTGCAATGTCAGACTAAAGAATCAGTTAATAAAACATACTTGTAGTTTATAAAATATCTTTTGGTCAAGGGATTCCTTAAGAGCATATTTAAAAGAGCTACTATACTTCATTTACACAAGTATAAAGAATGTCATATGCATAAATTTGAATACTTTGTGACTTTTTATAATATTAAATGTGCTATAGTTAGTAAAATCATAATTGAGAGTTTTATGTCAATAATTCAGTGAATGGAATAAAAGCACTGATAATAATATGCTTTTTATTCTTCATTGTTTTAGATTCCTTATGTAAAAATAGAAATTTGTTTCAATTTGATATTTCCTCCACAATGAACCTACTATGCTTCTCAAATTTTAAAAGAATTAGGATAGTTATTTTGCTTGATTACTCATTCTATCATCTTTTCTTCAAAATATTGGAACACAATTGCTTCTCTTCCCCACTTCTTGAGCTCTCACGAAAATGCAGACATCAAAAAAAAATTGGAAGTGTCAAAAATGTCATAGATTAAGAACACCTGGTTTATGCCAATGACGTCAACTCACTAAAGGCTAGATAGGGGTTTTGAAGAGATGCTTCTTTACTGAAGAATAAAGGTAGCTGGTACTTTGCAAACAATGTTCATCTGATACATAAAGTGTGGGAACAAATCAGAAGTCATCACATGCTACATTCAATTCTTTCACAACCTGCATTTAAGGTATCATTCGATATTAAGAGTTCTAGAAACTTTATCTTCAAACTACATCCCAAATCTGACCATTTTCTTCCTACTTTACTACAAACTCCAAGACCTCATTTCTCAATTGGCTGTTTTTCTCCTCCACATGTTTTCCTCTTCCATTCTTCTCCTGCCCTGACTCAGGCAATTCTTCATACAGTGGCCAAATATTTAAGGTATAAATCATGAACATTATTTATCTGCTCAAAACACTGCAAAGGTTTCCCACACATTCAACTGCAATGTATTAGTAATTTATTTGTTTATTGTTTGTGTCACCCACTGAAATATAAACTCCAAACCAAATAATTGTTTGTTTCATTCAAAACTGAATCTCCGGCACCTATGACAGCTGGACTATATTAGCTGCTTAAATATTTCTTGAATAGAAATAGGAACACTTTTACACTGTTGGTGGGATTGTAAACTAGTCCAACCATTATG
>NW_012106408.1:630934-631853 GCF_000951045.1 Mandrillus leucophaeus
CAAAGTATCTCCATTAAGCTGGCCTTCCAACACAAAAGCCAGGATTTTGCAGAGGGATTCAAGTTACATTTTAAAGTTCCAAGCAAATGCAAAGACGACTTGGACCGAGTTCTCACATCCTTTCTGATAATTCTTGGGGATATTTTGTGTTATAAACTCATCGTCTCCCACTCTGACCCAAAAAAGATTTTGACTTTATTATTTTGTTTTTATCGTACATATATATGTATGTTAGTTTTGGCTATTTTATTTCATATTATTCCTAAAGCCGTTTTTAAGTCATTGAGGTTAAAATGACTGACTAACGGATTCATTCCGCTATTTTCAAAGAAATCCTAACTAGTTTGAGTTCTACCCTACTATTACTCTATGACATATTTAAATACTTTGGCTTTAGGAAATACGAATCATTTTTGTTATTATCTTATAAGAAACTTTTAAGGAAATAATTATGCCACACAAACAATGACCTCTGAATTTAAAATATATATTTATCTTTTTATAAGACAAAAAAAAATTTGTAAGTTGTAATGGAGACTTGAGAGCAAGAGCTTATAGGAATAGTATATTAAAAATATATATAATTGGATATCAGGCTTAGAGGAACTAAATTATAAACCAAAATGCCAATGCCCTAAATGATATCATTTGAAGGGTCATAATGAGATCACATTTGATTCAAATATACTTACTTGATTCAAAATTCCAATCAATTCAGTAGAGGATGGGAAACATAGAAACCAGAGGAAAAGAGTGCAGGGCACAGTCATAGTTTGAGATGATCTTCATGAACTGAAATAAGATGCAATTGAAAGAGAGATTATAACTCATAAGAACTGAACAGTATTTCACCATTCTTAAGGAAATGTTCTGATCTCAGGAAGACAGCCAGAGTGCCAATCAGAATACAGAAGCAGAA
>NW_012106408.1:635433-637281 GCF_000951045.1 Mandrillus leucophaeus
CATATGTAACAAACCTGCACGTTATGTACATGTACCACAGAACTTAAAGTATAATTAAAAAAAAGAAAAAGAAAACTCAAAAAAAAAAAAGGTAAGCACAGCAACGTAGTTCACTCAAATAACACCAAAATGTCTTTATTAAAGAAATAATGTGAAAGATGTCAGTCACAGAACTCCAAAGGATACCATTCATACAGAAAATAATTATACTGTTGCAGTCTCTTGTTGGGAAATGAGAGCTGTACCGGAAAATGTTACCATACATGCATTTTTGGTTTTGCTCTTCTCTTTCGTGAGTGTCTCACTAGTTTCCCTTCATCGACACAAAATCACTTGGTAGACTAGTAGGTGTTTATTAGATTATGTCACTTGCTTTGTTATAAATGTGCATCATAATTAGGCTTTAAATAGGTCTGAGTCAAGGAGGTGACAACAAGACTTCACAGGAGTTTTTATTTTTGAAACTTTTTTTTATCAAAGGGAGAGACTTTCCAGAAGAAAAAGATTTATCTGCTGAGTAAAGGAAAATCCATCTTAAAATATTTTGCTATACCATGGATTTTAGTATATATTTTTTCTTCTAGTTTCTGTAACCAATTATGGTCCTATATGAATGATAATGGTTTTCATATTTATAACAAAACCTAAAATTAGATATCTTTATCCTACTGGCAGTGCACTGAGAAAATTCTAGTATGTTTGAGCTTAAAAAGTAAATAAGACTTAATGCCTCAAGTGTATGTAAACTAACTCATAATTTGATATTCAGTCTTTGAAAGTGGTTTTGAGGGTACACATTTAAAGATGAATGTATCTGTGTGCTTACAAAATATGCAACTATATATCATGAAAAAATTCAAAAAGTTTATGAAATTGATCATGAAAATTTGAATTAATCCACATTTCATTAACAACTTAAAAGTTGTTTTCATTAGCTTAATAGTTGTTTTTCATAATTTCTCAGCAAGAATAAGATGCTCCAAGAAATATACCATAATATTTATCAGCATTATAATTGTTAATTCTAAATATATTTTCAGAATTCCATAATATAAAGGAATTTATCTTTATCTGAAGCTCTTTAAGGATAGCAAATCCTGGAATAATGGAAAAACACGCCTTTGTACAGATCACTTGCAGAAAATTAATGTGATTATTTGACTGCATGCATATTCAGAATCACATTTCATATAAAATCACAGCTATTACATTTTTCATTTGCATTGCATAATAAGTAGGAAACTATATTCAATAGAGGAGGTCATAACCCCAAAAGACATCTCTACTTTCCCATGATTAGCCATTCACTTTATGTTTTTTCCTGAATAAGCAAATGGCAAACTCAGGCAAGTGGAGGTGGGTGTTTCTGGCTGATTATTTGAGGTAAAAGATAAGATACATTAAGTGCAAGATTTTCCTACCAAAGGACTTCAGTATATTAACGTGGGCTGAGACCCTCTCTAGTGGTGTATGATACAGACTGTTTCCTAAACATTTTGAAGATGCAATTATTTGTTCACAGACATTAAATTTTATAGACCCAAATTTATAGCGACCCATGGATCATAGTTTGGTTTACCACTTGTCTGTGGTAAATATTTCTCTTTCACTGGTTGTCTCTTTTTACACAATGAAATCGTTCATGATGACTTGAAAAAGAAGGTGGCTCAAAAATCCACATTCTGCAGATCTTAAGCCGTTTCTGACAGTGGTAACCAAATCTGTACCTGCTCTGGAGCTTCCACATGCAATACAAAGTATCTCCATTAAGCTGGCCTTCCAACACAAAAGCCAGGATTTTGCAGAGGGATTCAAGTTACATTTTAAAGTTCCAAGCAAATGCAAAGA
>NW_012106408.1:638011-643264 GCF_000951045.1 Mandrillus leucophaeus
TCTCACACACTTTCAGAATGGACTAAAATCAGTGGCTTATAATTCTGTGGAAAGGAGATGCCCAGGACACTCTCCAGTAACAACGTTTAGGGGACAAGACACATCCACTCACATCTACTAGGAAGGGGGTCAAAGACACATGGAGTGTTTTGCTGATGCAATAAAATATAATTTATAACACTATGAACACACTTCAATTTAATGATTTATATAACCTTCATTGTGTTCTTTGATAATCAGGCAGAAAATGCAAACTCTTCACATACGTGACTTGATTTAATATTATTTTATAAGGTCAAGTCAATTTTAAATTTTTTAATTTTCTTTGCTATTATGTTTAATCAGTATCAATGTTTAAACTTCCAGTATTCAAAAAATACTCCTTATGCAATGAGATCAGTACCCTTACCCATATATATACATTTTGTGTGCAGTTAGTTCCTGAAACTTACCCTCCAATCCTGTGTAACAAAGTTTTAAAAGTAACGACACTAAGTTCTTTTCTGACCCTAAGATCTGTTCTCATTGGTCTCTTTGTTTGGAGCAGACTCCCCAGGTCCCGTTTTAGGCATAACTGGTCTGTTATTTTCCATGCACCAACAAAATGGCCTGCCACTTTTCCAGGGTGGACTTTACTGATCTCATTGTCTACCCTGTTGAAACATAGATACTCTGTTTGTTTCAATAATAGCAAGGTACTAAAATTAATTTTGCAACACTAGTAACAATTTGTAATTAAACAATTATTTGATTGATTTGTTATGTGTATCCCCCATGTGCCTAAAAAGAATGTAGGTTCCATCAAAAGACAGAAAACTTACCAGTTTTGTTTATCAGATACTTTCTAACTCCATACCTAGCATAAATTATGTAATCTCTCTGTGCATTATTTTTTCCAGTTGTAAGATAGGATTAATAAAAAGATCATTGGAAGATTTAAATAAATAGAATGTTTCTCATCACCTAACACATAGCGAAAGCTTGATAATATTAGATATTATTTGTGCCATTCTCCACTCTATCCTGAGTACCTAGAAGAGTACCTAAAACATAGCAGTCCAATTAATATTGTTTGAATGAATGAATGATGGCAAAAGGAGGGAAGAGTGCCCAAAGAGAGTGAGCTTTTAGATTCCTGTCTTCCTGGAGACAGACCAAAAAAGAAAAATGGCAATGAAATACTCAAGTGATGGATTGAAAGAGGAAAGAAAAAATTGCTCTGAAACGTCAAGCTGTTCTTTGGCTCACTAGGTTTTTTTTCAGATTGAGTGTGATTTCAGAAGTAGGATCCCTACGGTTCAACCTTTCTCCCCATAAATACCTTTACACTTGTTCAGTATTGTTATCAGAGGCATTCACTCATTTTTAATTAATTAACTTATCCATTTCACAATCTGAGCTAAACCGTTTAACATGAAATTATGTAGAAAATTTGGTATGTTGGTATAAGTTTTTTGTTAGTGTATACATTATAGCATATTCCTCCTTGAGTGGCAGTAACAGTTTATCAAAAAAAAAGAAAGAAAGAAATGAGATTGAGATGAGTAAGAAGAAAGGTAGAGCTATAAAATGCAAATTTCCAATGCTTCATATTTTCATCCTGGGTCAGCTCTATTCATCTTCATTTGTACATTGACAAAGAGTGTGCAAAAGTTTATGGAATCCCAACTCCATTTTATCGAGGTAGATACACACAAACTTGCTATATTGGAACATGAGGTTACTAAGGTTAGACTGAGTTTTAAGGCAGGCATGGTCAATTTTGGCCTTCTTCTTGTGATATCTGGGTGGACTATTTAATCTTTCCATAAAGCAATATTTTTTACCTGGAAAATATAAATATAAGTTATCTCTTCTGATTCCCATATCAGAATCTAGTTAAGATAAATAAGATATCTTTTTAATTGAACTATTAAGTACAATAAAAGACCATATGAAACAAACACTATCACTCTGAGGTAGCTGTTTTGAAATTTTGAAAATATAAGACTGTATTAGGCCTGGTGCCATTGGTCATGGCTGTAATCCCAGCACTTTGGGATGCTGATGCAGGTGGATCACAAGGTCAGGAGTTCGAGACCAGCCTGGCCAATATGGTGAAAGCCCATCTCTACTAAAAATACAAAAACTAGTCTGGCCTGGTGGTGGGTGCCTGTAGTCCCAGCTACTCAGGAGGCTGAGGCAGAAAAATCAGTTGGACCTGGGAGGCGGATGTTGCAGTGAGCCAAAGTCATGCCACTGTACTCCAGCCTGGGCAACTCCATCAACCAGAGTGAGACTCTGTCTCAATAAATAAATAAATTAATTAATTAATTTTAAAAAGATTGTATTAGTTTGTTCTCACATGGCTATAAAGACATATCCAAGACTGAATAATTTAGAAGAGAGAAGTTTAATTCACTCACAGTTCTACATGGCTGGGAAGACCTCAGGAAACTTAAAATCATGGTGGAAGGCAAAGGGAAAGCAAGGCACATCTTACTTGGTGAGAGGAGGAAGAAAGAAAGAGTGCAAGGGAAAGTGCCACACACTTTTAAACAACTAGACTTGTGAGAACTCTTTCACAAGACAGCACTCGGGGGATAGTGCTATACCATTAGAAACCACCCTCATGATCCAATCCCCTCCAACCACGCCCCACATACCACGTGTGGGGATTATAATTTGACATGAGATTTGGATGGGGACACAGAGCCCAACCATACCATTCTGCCCCTGGCCCCTCCCAAATCTCATGTCCTTCTCACATTTCAAAATACAGTCATGCCTTCCCAACAGTTCCCCTAAGTCTTAACTCATTCCAGCATTAACCCAAAAGCCCAAGTTCAAATTATCATCTGAGACAAATTAAGTTCCTTCTGCCTATGAGCCTGTAAAATCAAAAACAAGTGAGTTACTTCCAAGATACAATGCAGGTAAAGGCATTTGGTAAATGCTCCCATTCCAAATAGGAGAAATTGACCAAAACAAAGGGGCTACAGGCCCTATGCAAGTCTGAAACACAGCAAGGCAGTCATTAAATCCTAAAACTCCAAAATAATCTTCTTTGACTTCAGGTCTCACATCCAGGACATGCTGATGCAAGGGGTGGACTCCCAAGGCCTTGGGCAACTCTGCCCTGTGGCTTTGCAGGGTACAGCCCCCATGGCTGCTTTCACAGGTTGGCATTGACAGTTTGCACATTCCAGGCACACAGTGCAAGCTGGTCAGTGGATTTGCCATTCTGTGGTCTGGTGGATGGTCTCCCTCTTCTCACAGCTCCACTAGGCAGTGACCCATTGGGGATTCGGTGTGGGTATTTCAACCCCACATTTCCCCTCTGCACTGCCCTGGTAGAAATTCTCCATGAGGGCTCTGCCCCTGCAGCATATTTTGCCTGAATATCCAGGCATTTCAGTACATCCTCTGAAATCTAGGTGAAGGTTCCCAAATCTCAACTCTTACCTCCTTCCCACCTGCAGGCCCAACACCACGTGGAAGCCACCAAGGCTTGGAGCTTGCACCCTCTGAAGTCAAAACGTGAGCTGTACCTTGGCCCCTTTTAGCCATGGCTGGAACTTGAGTGACTGGGATGCAGGGCACCGTATCCCCACGCTGCACAGAGAAGCTGGGCCATGAACTTGGCCCAAGAAACCATTTTTTCTCTCTGAGGCCTCCGGGTCTGTGATGGGAGGGGCTGCTGTGAAGGTCTCTGAAATGCCCTGGAGACACTTTCTCCATTGTCTTGGCGATTAACATTTGGCTCCTCTTGACTTACGCAAGTATTTGCAGCTGGCTGGGGCTTGAATTCCTCCCCAGAAAATTGATTTTTCGTTTCTACCATATGGTCAGGCTGCAATTTTTTCAAACTTTTATGCTCTGCTTCCTTTTTAAACATAAGTTCCCATTTCAGACAATCTCTTTCTTTATGCAAATGAATTAGGCTTTTAGGAAGGGCCAGGTCGTATCTTCAATACTTTGCTACTTAGAAATTTCCTCTGCCAGATCTCCTTAATCATCTCTCCCAAGTTCAGTTTCACAGATTTTTAGAGCAGGGACAAAATACTTCCAGTCTCTTTGCTAAAACATAGCAAGAGTGACCTTTGCCCTAGTTCCCAATAAGTTCCCCATGTCCATCTGAGACCACCTCAGCCTGGACTTCATTGTCCATATCGCTATCAGCATTTTGGTCACAACCATTCAACCAGTCTCTAGGAAGTTCCAACCATTCCCACATCTTCCTGTCTTCTTCTGAACCCTTCAAACTGTTCCATCCTCTGCCCATTACCCAGTTCCAAAGTTGCTTCCACATTTTCAGGTGTCATTATGGCAGTGCCCCACTCCCAATACCAATTTTCTGTATTAGTCCATTCTCACACTGCTATAAAGACATACCTGAGACTGAATCATTTATAAAGAAAAGAAGTTTAATTGACTCAAAGGAAGAGAGCAAGTGTGTTGGGGGGAAGTGCCCCACACTTTGAAACAACCAGATCCCATGAGAACTCTGTCATGAGACAGCACTAGGGAGATGGTGCTAAACCATTAGAAACCACCCTCAGGATCCAATCACCTCCCACTAAGCCCCACTTTCAACATGTGGGAATTACAATTTGACATGAGATTTGGGTTGGGACACAGAGCCAAACCATATCAAATACTATATCAAAATGTGAATATGCACATGACTTATTAGGTACACTTAGAGAAAGGGTTAGCCTGAGAGTAACAACCTAGTATCAGAATGGTTTAAGAAATATGCATAACACCTTGAAATTAATATAAATAATATACTAACTCAATATTATTAGGACACTAGTATCCTAATGGTGATAATCTCCAGATTAAAACTGTAAAAATCACTGTTAAAAACAGATTTTTAGTTTTCATTTTATAGTTTCCAATTCAGAATCCCCAGAGGATAAGCCTAGGAGTAGATACTTTACAAGCATGCTGGTGATTCATTTCATGTGGGCAACTTGAAAGTAATTGCTTGACATTTATTAGAACCAGCTGGAGTATATGATGAAGTGCACATTTCTAGGCACTATGACAGACAAAAGCACATTTCCTAAAGTGGGCCCTAGAATTGACAATTTTATCAATTTTCTCTAGAAAATTGTACACACGATAAAGTTTGAATACCATTGCTGCTTTATCAAACAGTATGTAGCTATATAGGGGCAAAGTTGGACTCTCTTTCTTTTTCCTTCCTTCCTTCCTTCCTTCCTTCCTTCCTTCCTTCCTTCCTTCCTTCCTTCCTTCCTTCCTTCC
>NW_012106408.1:643314-652708 GCF_000951045.1 Mandrillus leucophaeus
TTCCTTCCTTCCTTCCTTCCTTCCTTCCTTCCTTCCTTCCTTCCTTCCCCTTCCTTCCTTCCTTCCTCTCTTTCTCTCACTTTGTCAGTCAAAGTGGAGTGGCATGAACATGGCTCACTGCAGTCTCAACCTCTGGGGCTAAAGTGATCCTCTCACCCTGGAAGTAGTTGAGACTACAGGCACATTGCACACCCCACCATGCCAGGCTAATTTTTATATTTTTTTGTAGAGAAGGAGTTGCACCATGTTGCCCAGGCTGGCTTTGACTCCTGAGCTCAAGCAATCCTCCCAGTTCAGCCTCCCAAAGTGCTAGTAATATAGGCATGAGCCACCACAATCAGCCTAGACTTGCTTTCTTCAATACTGAGAAATTTATTAGGAGGATATTGAATTAATGGAAGTAATGTTTATTAAAGTAATAAACTATTCATTTTTATAAGTAAGTTACATATTTATTCTCTTTAATATACAATCAACTTACATAGTGAGTTCTTCATAAACAGTAAAAGAAAAAATTTCAAAGTCATTGATCTTGCTTGTTATGTCATGCAAACTATTAAATAAATAATGTATATTGTCAAAACTCTATACACATTTTATTATTTTTATTTTATTTTATTTTATTTTATTTATTTATTTTTTGAGATGGAGTTTTGCTCTTATCTCCCAGGCTGGAGTGCTATGGGGCAACGTCAGCTAACTGCAACCTCCACCTCCCAGGTTTAAGTGATTCTCCTGCCTCAGCCTCCCGAGTGGTTGGGATTACAGGCATGCACCACCACGTCCATCTAATTTTTGTATTATTAGTAGAGAAGGGGTTTCACCATGTTGGCCAGGCTGATCCTGAACTTCTGACCTCAAGTGATCCACCTGCCTCGGCCTCCCAAAGTGCTGAGATTGATTACAGTCATGAGCCGTCGCGCCCAGCCATATTTTATTATATATTTTCAAAAGCCAAAGTTCCCACACAAAATATTCAGGTAGAAAAAAGTGTATTTCCTGAGCTTTACTATTTTATATGTATTCTAAATTGAGACACTCTATTTCTAGCTCATTAACAAGTTTTTCCAAAATAAGGGGTTTTAAAAATTAAGGGGTTTTAAAAGAATAAGTTAAATTTATACTTAATATATTCTTAAATTTATATCCATATTATTATTGCCCTAATATTTCTTCTGACATTTTACATTTTTCCTATGTTTGAATTCTTTCTTCTTTCTACTTTTCTTCTTAATTTGTATGGTTTAGCACTTTTCTCTTTTAAATTTATTTCTGATTGTTTTTAGTTTGAATCATTTTATTCATTGTTATTTTTTTCTCTCTTCCTTTGTCATTGAAAAGCATGAAAACTTCTCTGAAGTATGAAAACTAAAGAACATTTGCTTGTACTAAACAAGGAAGGCTTGAAAACTTCTTCAGATTTGCTTTTTTTTTTTTTTTTTTAATAGTATTTGTCATTTTTACTACCTCATTAATCCAGACTACGTGTTAGGAGGCCATGACTAGACAACTCTATTTTTTTTCCAACAGTGAAAAGGTTGGTTAAGTTCTTCATATAGCTAACTAGCCTCCCGTCTGCCTTTGCCTCTCTGAACTTGCTTTGGAGATCTATGACACAAGGCTATAAAACATCTGTGTTATAAAACATCCTGGTGAAATGCTAGATTCTATCTATATTGTTCTGATATCATCTTGTGGTATGGCCCATGAACTATGTTTATCATATTACCATTGGAAAAATGTTACTGATAAAAATTTAAAACTAAAAATAAATGAAACTAATCCAATTATTGCTATGTATTAGTACGTTTATTATACTTTGAATACATCAAACCTTACTCATTTTCATGTACATCTTTATTAAATGCAAAAAAAAAAAAAAAAAAAAAAAACCCAGTAATGAGATACATGAAAATGAGTAAGGTTTGGTGGAACTTCAGATGCATAGACTAGAGGAAATCATAAGATACAGCATGGATGCAATAAAGTCAGAAATGATGCAAGTCTTAAGAAAATAATTTAGAAATCTACTTTGATGTACTAGAGGAGGCTTTACACAAAAAGTTGGCATTTGGGTGGAGATATAAAGAGTGGGTGGGACTTGGGAAATGGGATTGGGAGCTGGGGAGGCTTTCTAGGTAAAGAGAATACAGAGAGAAATAGCGTGGGGAAATGTAGGAGGTGGGAGATAGTTAAGTTTAATCAGAGTACATGGTGATTGAAGGAAATAACAATGTGTGTTGGAGGCACCAAGGGTACCTAACTGATGGAGTGAGAATGATAGACTCAGTTGTCAGTAATAGTATTTATTAGGCTCATGCTACTTGCCAGACACTTAGCTAAACAATTTGCATGCCTTATCCAATGTAATTCTCATAATAATTGTATAAAATAAGTATTCAAAAGTACCCCATTTCACAGACACATAAATGCAGAAAAATGAATGACTTCAAGAACTTAGAGGAAGAACGCTAAGTGGATGAAATTGGAGTGGTGAGGGGAATAGCAAATGGGAGAAATTTTTTTAAAAATCAAGATAAGGAGACTCAGAAATTATGCATGGAATACAGCCAAAAAAAGTCAGAAAAGGGAACTCACTAAGAGAAATAATGCATAATGTTCTTATTTTATGGCTGTATTCCAAAGGTTTCACCAATATGTTCAACTAGTTCAATATACTTTTTATCTCAACTGTTTTTAATATTTAGTTTAATCTCTCTGAGAAATATATTTTAATATTTTGTAGAACTGAGTTAAGCTAGTGGTTCTATTTTTGCCTTCATCTACTTAGTTAATAATATTTAATAAGGTTGAACATGATAACACCCAGTCTAATTGTGGTCTTGGATAACCATTGACTATATATTTTATCAACATTTTAGTTACTTAGTCATTTTTAAAAATCAAACTAATGTGCAGGAGACTCCTTTCATTGTAAAGGAATAAACAGTTAGGTTCACAAGTCTTTGAAGCAAATGCTTAGCCACCACGACTAGTGGAAAAAAAAATTGTTTAAACCTCTGACTCCTTAGTCTCCTTAACAGATGGATAGGAGTAATCAAAAATCAGTCTTATTAATATCTCTCTTTTGAAATTAGCTTCTCATTTTAATCAGAACAAAGTATGTCCTATTTAAAAATTCATTAAAAATAGAAAAAGCATTCTGAATCAATATGCAGACCAGTAAGCAAACTAAAAAGCCCAAGGATATAAGAGTTCTGAATTATGCTACATATTTTGACACAGGAGTAATGGCGGTGAAAGGATTGGCAACAAATTTATGTAACTAATGATGTGTCGTTATTAGCAGTGTGTTATTCTCCTGTCCACAAACCAGACTTTAATATAGTATAATTTCAAATCTAGAACCTAGGGAAATGTTTGTCACATTTAGAGAATTTCTGTTATGGAATTAGTAACAAAAAAGGGTATCTATTTTTACGTGTTCTTCCCTTTTTCATAATTAGATTTGCAAGCAATGTCCTATAAAATATACATTGCTCTTTAGTTTGTAAGATAAAACCCAAACTTTCAATTTAATAATTATGCCTTTAAACATGATGAGGATGGTAGCCCAGTTAAATTAAAACAATACTAAATTGCAGTTCAAACAAAAGTTCTCCTCCTATTGCTTCCCAAGAAAAGAGGACTTGTTTGCATTCAACAATTCTGAAAAAATTTCATCACATAAAGGAAATATAATAATCCAAAGTTCAAGAAGTGTCTCACACAGAAATGAAAAATGATTTCAGTGCTGTGGAGTTGGACAATTGCCTCTCAGCAATGCGCAATGTGCTTAGGAGTTAGCTGTTTTATAATATGGTGACCTTCAATAAAAATAATGACAATAATAATTACAATACCTGAAATATGAATAGTACATAACAGTACCCATCAAAAACAAGAAAGCTCATATCATTTTGTTTTACTCATGCATACACATTTGCAAAAGAGGCATCCCAAAACTTCATATTCATTTTTCTAAAATCATGTTAATTTCTTATTTATTTCAGGCATTACTAGAGACTCAAAATTTACTGCGCACTCAGGTTGCAAATTTTACCTTCAACCTTGGATTTTCAGGGAAGTTTTACCACACAGGTAAGAAGGAGCTTTGTGTTCTCAGGCAGCTACATATAAATAGGAAATAAAATTTTGAATGATCCATAAGTGGTAGAAATAGATTCTCCAGATTGATTATGGAAAAAACTTGGGCACATTATTTGAGTAGCCAAATCCAAAATCAATGAGCATATTTACTTTGGCAAATACTGTTAAAATCAAGGGCAAAAGAGAAAGAGAATTGATGTTTTCAACTCATTTTTTTAAAAATAGAAAGCATAAGCACTGTACTGAGTATGACTGTGCATCTTGTTTCTCAGCACAGTATGGGTAGAAGGCATAGTAATAACAATAATTAAAATACTACTAATAATAATCGACAGAATTTTAAAATCATCAAATAGTTGATGTGATAGATACTTTTGTACATATTATTTTCCTTTGGAAAACATCTGATGATAGAGAGAAACTTTATGGTCTCAATGAAACGTAATAGACTCTAAGGGTCATCTTGTTAGTTTACCTTCCCTTGCAGGATTTTTTCCCTAAAACAATATTACCACAAATTTGGCCTAACATAGACTAAAACCATCACAATTAGACTTGTATTTCTTTCCATCTCTATCCAGCCACAACTGTACTTCTGTGCAGTCTCACCCTCTCAATAAATTCTCAAAATGTGATTGTTATTCATGTGCTACTGTGTTCTGATATTCCTTACTTATTTACTTACCCTCACCTCCAAAATGCTGACTTTTATTTTCTGAATAGTAGCATTGAAATAACTGGTACCATTTTAGAGAAAACTATGTTAATAAAATCGTTTGTCTTTGACAAAAAGAGTACTAAACTATGTGTTGGGGCCTGTATTAGGGGAATACCTATAATCTGCTTCTATTTGTGCATCCATGCTGTGAACTAAATGCTTTGTTTAGAACTTTGCACTGTGGTTTCACAGCGTCTTTGAGAAAACATTTCACAGTATTTGTTCTGTATGCATGTATGCAATTTATTGACTCATTAAAATATTCTATTCAAAGGTAGTCTTTAGTTTTCATA
The DNA here is from genome assembly GCF_000951045.1 of Mandrillus leucophaeus. Classification (NCBI taxonomy): domain Eukaryota; kingdom Metazoa; phylum Chordata; class Mammalia; order Primates; family Cercopithecidae; genus Mandrillus; species Mandrillus leucophaeus. Next base: position 648,436 of record NW_012106408.1, read on the forward strand.
AACATCTTGTTTACTAAATGAGGCTTTTTAATGTGAAAGCTCAATATGGTTTGTTAGAATATTGAAATAACAATGTCTTATTGGCTTTTCCGTGATGCTTTTTTTTCCCTGCTTTGAAACATGTAAATCTCCTTAAAGTAATAGAAGGAAAATTAGTATGTATGCCAGTTGATAAATCAAATGATTGCATATCTTAAAAGGATATTTTACAGAAAGAGATTTGGGTCATCATATCTGCACAGGCAAAGCAATTTCAGCTTACAATTTTGAAAATAGACATGGTTTTGTAAATCTTTTTCAAAAGCTCCCTCAAGAAATGATTTCAGACCGAAGAAGCTCTGACTATCAAGTTATAAAGCAGATAGCTTTAAAGGCTATGTCTACTCATGCAGGAGGAAAAATTATGGGATTATTTGGAGTTCACACGCAATACTATTTTGTCTTAAATAGCTGTAGATTGTTAAGTAAAGTCATTCTTTTGGCTGAAATGTACCTGGATAACTGCCTCAGTTTTTATTTACTTTTCATACTCAGACCTATTAAATGTGCCAGACATTTGCAAAGTTAATGTTGATAGAGGTTATACCACTTCCCATTTCTTCTTTAAAACACTGAACATGCACAGAGTACACAACCACTGGGAAATGAGCAGCACACTAGTCAGTATCCCAGGAATAGTTATTGAAGAAAAACAGCAAAAAAGAAAGATGTATTTTAATTATATCTTTTAAGCAGACATATATATTGACTCTTTGTGTTGGAACCAGTATAACAAAAATAATAGAATAGTTTGTCCTGTAATACTGTGGTGATAGTACACTTTAGAGAATAAGCAATATTTATAAATTTATAAATTTTAGAAGTTTAATTTATTTCACATAAATATGTCATTTTTATTTAATTGACATATTTACTTCATTTGTAGGATCATTGAAATGCCCCTATAATGTATTTCAAGCACCATCATAATTATATCGAATACTTATTAATGCACTTAGGGATATCAAAGTTTCTTCTGGAGCTGAGTTACAAAACAGTGATACCCTTTCAGATATCAGAAAGACGTGTCTCATCCCTATCTTGTCACATTTCTATATGGAAATTTCACATTATAGAAAAAACAATTGCAAATCAAGGAGGTGCATTTCTTATCTGCGCACTTGGCTGTGATGTGTAACCATGAGGAGATGGCCTTGTCGGATTGATTGTCTCTGTTCTCTAATGATCTGATTTCCCAATGCGTGAGGATGCTGATGGATGAGCCTCATTGTTTTGAAGACATTTAATCACATATGCCCAGTGTAATAATGATTGATTCTGCATTTCTTAGACTGCTTCACTTATTTGTATTTCTCATGTATTCTTTCCTGTTCAGTTTCTCTGTCCTTCACATGCTAAAAACAATCTCACCCCAAAGGGCATACCACTAAGCTTTTCCTAAAGTCATTCACCCACAGGTGCCAAATTGAAAGAGGAAGGACATAGTGTGGATTAAATGGAAAAAAAAAATAAAAGCATGGAGTTGAGAATGAAATATCTTAGTCTGGAAATATTTAGAGCTTGAATAGAATTGCATAACAAAAGCTTAATTGAGAAATGGAGACATTATAGTATTCAGATGGCTTCTTTGAAAAAGGAGTTACCCACTGTACTTTGAGAGGGACATGATTTTTGGTGACAATCATTGCTGTTCTTTGGAATTAAATATGACCTTATCAATAATTAATTCATGAATAATGTTTGCAAACTGAATTAACATTGGTCTTTTCCATGAGATATTATTTTATGAAAAATAGCATTTTCTATAAAATCATTAACTTTCAAGTATGACAGTAAGTAAAGTGTTACATTCTTTCCCCTTTTGTGATCTTGTTTGTTTGTTTGTTTCTTTTGCTTTTCTGTGTAGAGTATTAGTTGAAAGACCAGATACTGGTAATAAACTTTATGTTCAAATCCAGATTCTGACATTTTGCCAGCTATTTGAATACAGTTTACTTAAATTTTCTGTGCCTCAGTTTATATACCTACCCAATGGGGATAATAATATCTCTTTTATTAGGGGGAATGCCTAGCATGTTACAAGTGTTATGTAAATGTTTATTATTACTAATTTTAAAATTATTTTCATATAACATTCAAATATTATCAAAAAGTAAACAGTAGACAATTCATATGGCACTATTTTCTAATTTTGGAACTATAGGTAGCTTTTAATCAATGTTTATCATCCCACAGTTCTTTATATTTAATGTAATATTTAAAAGTGCTTTATTCTATGTCCACATATATGGAACCATGCCAGGTTCAATGTACAAGGAAAATTAGAAAATATCTCACCATTTAGAAATTATAATATTTTATACAAATTACACAAATATAAGGTAGAAATTTTTACAAAAGAGAAAATACCTATACTAAAATTATATATATCTTATTTTAATGTAATAACTGTACTTTTAAGGAAATTAACCTATAGGTCTTGCTAAATTATTCTTATTTTGGTAGACTTAAAGAAATTTTAGAAGCATACTTTTATCTCATAACACAGATTCTTCAAAAGTGATAGTAAAGAAACAAACTCTTCATGTATTTTACTTCTGAATTAAAACAGTTTTTATTCATTGTTAATCAGGAAATATAAAAAAATAAATTTAATAAGAACAAAATCTATCTTTCCATTAATAATTGTCTAGACCAGGATCTAGATCAGATTAGAAGTGAAAGGTTTAATTTGAGCACAGATATTTTAATGGTCTCTAAGTTGTGCTAATCTGGTCACATATAAACTGTAAATGATAGTTCCACGTATAATTTAAGTATATATCAGGTACAGAAAAATAAATGTTTACAGGAAGTCCAAAATGTAATACTTTCATCTAGTTGGATTTAAAATCATTTGAGATTCTGCTGCTGTCCCTCAGTATGGCTTAGTATCATATTTTTTATTAAGCTGTTTCCAGTGTCAAAGGTTTGCCTCATGTGGCTTTGAATTATATGACCAGCATAAAACGAGAGAAAAGCTGACAAAAATTAATCCATGATGCAAACAAAAGGAAAGTTTTAAACGTTACTCTCAGACTTTTTGAGGGTGTTTATAAATTAACATAACCTCTAATATAAAAATTGCTAAGATTTTATGATCAGCCATGCATCTGTTTCTATCAATAGTCCACAAAATTTTCTTTAAATTGAGTAATTGACCTCCTACCTGGTCAAGTGTGCATTATGTGCTTCCTGCCACTTGCAGTAATGATCAGCAGAGTTTAAAATATATGGAAGCATTTTTCAAACATTCTGTATTCAAAGCACAACAAGATAATTCCAGGAGGGTGGGAGAACTATCAATTCTTTCACCATGTGTGATATAATGTAACTCTTTCTAATCTATGTCTCAGTTTGCTAAAATATAACCATGAGAAACATGAAACATCGGTAATATAAACACCCCATCTGAGGAAGTGATAAACTCTTACTCATTTGAATTTTAATATTTCATATTCTTTTTTGGGGGAGGAGCATAGAGCACAGTCTCTTCTCTCTCTTTTTTTTTTTTTTTAATTATACTTTAAATTCTGGGATACATGTGCAGAACATGTAGGTGTGTTACATAGGTATACACACGTGACGTGGTGGTTTGCTGGACCCATCAACCCGTCATCTACATTAGATATTTCTCCTAATGCTATCCCTCCCCTTGCCCCTCACCCCCTGACAGGCCCTGGTGTGTGATATTCCCCTCCCTGTGTCCATGTGTTCTCATTGTTCAACTCCCACTTGTGAGTGAGAACATGCGGCGTTTGGTTTTCTGTTCTTGTGATAGTTTGCTGAGAACGATGGTTTCCAGCTTCGTCCATGTCCCAGAAAAGGACATGAACTCATCCTTTTTTATGGCTGCATATTATTCCATCGTGTATATGTACCACATTTTCTTTATCCAGTCTATCATTGGTGGACATTTGGGTTGGTTCCAAGTCTTTGCTATTGTGAACAGTGATGCAATAAACATACGTTGAGCATAGTTTCTTAAGTGCCAGAAGAGGTGTCTGTGGTTTTGTTTTCTTCTTCTTCTTCTTCTTTTTTTATTATACTTTATGTTCTAGGGTACATGTGCACAACACGCAGGTTTGTTACATATGTATACATGTGCCATGTTGGTGTGCTGCACCCATTAACTCGTCATTCACATTAGGTATATCTCCTAATGCTATCCCTCTCCACTCCCCGCACCCCACAATAGGCCCCAGTGTGTGATGTTCCCCTTCCTGTGTCCAAG
>NW_012106408.1:652758-660296 GCF_000951045.1 Mandrillus leucophaeus
CTCCCCGCACCCCACAATAGGCCCCAGTGTGTGATGTTCCCCTTCCTGTGTCCAAGAGTTCTCATTGCTCAATTCCCACCTATGAGTGAGAACATGCGGTGTTTGGTTTTCTATTCTTGCGATAGTTTGCTGAGAATGATGGTTTCCAGCTGCATCCATGTCCCTACAAAGGACACAAACTCATCCTTTTTTTATGTTCTTAATGTATTAACAAAAGTCAATGAATTATGAGTCTGTAATACTAACACTGTTAGCTAACAACAAAAATCAAGAATTCTTCTGCTCATCTTAATTATAGAACTTTATTACTTTCTAAATTTCTAATAGAAATAGAATTTCTTTACTCTGTGTAGTAGCATCGAAGGTGCCAAAACCCTAATTAAACCTGAAGATCCTTATACCTTTTGAAGATTATGAATTACGAACTGTATTCCAGGAACAGTGAATATACATAAAAGAAATAAGTCGCCATATACTTTGGTGGCCATGTGAAGCTGCTAAATCCACTGCCTTTGTTAAATATAGACTAAATAAAATTATTCATTTATTCACTGCTCTGGGGAAGTGGCATGTTACAGTACAAGGTAAAGGGATTCAGTACCTGCCTTTAAGAAATTTATAATTTAGGCAGGCAAAGTTTCTAAAACAGTGTGAACACATGTAAATTCAAAACGCTGTAAGTATAAAGCAATAGATGGAATTTTTAAGGAGATCTTAATATTCGAAAAGTGCTTACTATTTGCAAGTCACAATATTAAGTGCTTTAATAAATGGATCTCATCAGCTCTTCACTAAGACCCTGTAACATAGGTATTTATAATCCCATTTTAAATCAGGGAACTAAGATCTGGAGAAGTTAACTTGTCCAAGATCACATAGTTAATTAAGTAGCAAAACTAGGGACTCTGCTCCAAGTACTGAATGACACCAAATATATGCTTTAATCCTTTCATGGTGCTACTTTCATGACCATGGAAATCTTTGTTTTAGGACACACACACGAAACATTCAGAGAAAACCCTTATAACTATCTTTAATATTTATTCCCTGAATAAAGTAAAAAAAAAAAAAAAAAAAAAAAAAAAAAATTAAACACCCATCTGTAATACATACTCTTTTGCCTGTAATCCCAGCACTTTGGGAGGCTGAGATGGGCGGATCACGAGGTCAGGAGATCGAGACCATCCTGGCTAACACGGTGAAACCAGGTCTCTACAAAAAAATACAAAAATTAGCCGGGCATGGTGGCGGGCGCCTGTAGTCCCAGCTACTCGGGAGGCTGAGGCAAGAGAATGGCGTAAACCCAGGAGGCGGAGCTTGCAGTGAGCCGAGATCGCGCCACTGCACTCCAGCCTGGGCGACAGAGGGAGACTCCGTCTCAAAACAAAAACAAAAACAAACAAACAAACAAAAAAATACTCTTTTATGAAAGAGTAAACCAAGTAATACGCTCCACAGTATAAGCCAGGACTTATTGTTTTATTTTACTTGTATAGTTAAGTAAGAGAGCAAGCAGGAATTAATTCTTGTAAGTTTTTTTTTTCTTAACTGTGGCATAACAATGTTTTTTGTTTTTATTTCCTATGTATTGGGTGCTGTTAACAAATTTTCTCAAAAGAAGAAGAGAAAGTAATACTAGCTTTAAATTCTCAAGTCACGTTTATATTATAAACAGTTATCAGATCCATTGTTTAGTTTTTATGAAATATTTATATTAAAATGGGAAATTTGATATGTATAACATTAAGTGAAAAACATAAGCATGCAAAAATATTAATACAGCAAGAGCTGAACTTTTAAAATATAAGTAGAAAAAGATTTTTGAAAATAATACAGAAATGTTTTTACTGGTTAGCTGTAGAAGACGGTCTTACAGGTTTTTTGGTTGTTTTTGTCTTTCTTTTTGGACTTACATACTACTTGTCTGTGCTTTCCACATTTCTTTAATAAGCATATGATATTTATTTAATCTGAAAAAAATTAACAGATTTTATGAGTTAAAATTTATTTTCAATTATTTGAAAATTACCCTTAAAATATACGGGTATAAAATACATGTAAGGGTATAAAATATATGTTAGGGTATAAAATACCCTTAAATTCTAAAACGAATAACTGTCTGACCTGCTCCAGCCACGCCTACCCACCCCATCCTAATCCCAAGTCCCCTCGCCTTTGATTCAATTTAGACTGTGCTCTTTTATTCTGATTTTAAAAGTCCACAGAATTGGATATATGTATTAGCAGCATGAAAAATAACATAAATCTGCCAAAAATAACCTTTAGGATAGTAAGATATTTTCACTAAAGCTGTTTTTAACTTGGTGTTTTATAGGGACAGAAGAGGAAGATGAAGGAGATGACCTTTTACTTCGGTCTGTGGATGAGTTCTGGTGGTTTCCTCACATGTGGAGCCACATGCAGCCCCACCTCTTCCACAATGAGTCATCTTTAGTAGAGCAGATGATTCTCAACAAGGAATTTGCACTGGTGAGCACATTTTATTGTGGTATCTTTTGAGCTATAAGTTGTGATCTTGTGGTGGAAGTATAAAATCAGTGATAGAAAGAGAATAAAATACAATATCAGGGTGCATCACATGTATTGAGGGTACATATAACTTAGTGATATTTTGTTTCAGACATGTGTGTATATATATAGGGCCATCATGTGATTATGTAGAAAATATATTTCAAAAAGTAAGTTATTTTCAGGAGGCTTTCAACTCCTATTTTATGAGATGACTATTCTTGTATCTATGAAGACAAAAAAACAGTACAACTTTCATTTGTGGTGCAATATAATTAACCATTCAAAAATAATGTATTGCTCAACATCAGTAATCATTAGAGAAATACAAATCAAAACCACAATGAGATATCATCTCATTCCAGTCAGAATAACTGTTATTAAAAAGTCAAAAACAATAGATGTTGGCAAGGTTACAGAGGAAAAGAGAACACTTATACCCTGCTGGTGGAAATGTAAATTAGTATAGCCATTGTGGAAAGCAGTGTGGCAATTTCTCAAAGAACGTAAAACAGAAGTATCATTTAATTGAGCAATTCCATTATTAGGTATATGCCAAAGAAGTACAAATTCTTCCACCATAAAGATGCACACTCATGTTCATCACAGAGCTATTCACGAGAGCAAAGTCATGGAATCAACCGAAATGCCTATCAACAGTAGATTGGGTAAAGAAAATGTGGTCCAAATACACCATGGAACACTATGCAGCCATAGAAAGAATGTGATTATGTCCTTTGCAGCAACATGGATAGGGCTGGAGGCCATAATCCTAAGCAAACTGACACAGAAACAGAAAAACAGACACTGCATGTTGGCACTTATGAGTATGAGCTAAACACTGAGTACACATGGACGTAAAGAAGGGAACACTAGACCCTGGAGCCTGCTTGAGTGCGGAGGGAGAGAATGGAAAAACTACCTATCTGATACTATGCTTATCGCTCGGGTGACAAAAGAATCTGTACACTGAAACTCCATGACACAATGTGTCTATTTCATAAACCTGCACACAGTCCTGAGCTATTTTTTAAATAATAGTTTAAAAAATCATTTGTTGCAAGAATGAAGGAAGAAATGAATGAGTTGAATGTTTGGAGCCATGACTCTAGACCAGTGGCTCGCGTATTTTAGTGTGATCTGTTTCACCTAGAAGACTTCTAAAACACAGACTGCTTCGTCCTTTAGCAGAGTTTCTGATTCAGTAGATCTGCAGAGAGGGCTGACAATTTGCATTTCAGAAACTTCCCAGATGATCCCCGTGATTCTACACTAAGAATCACTTGCTCTAGACTAGGGGCAGGAAAATTATGACCTTTGCTTTTTATGATCCCTGAGCTAAGAAAGCCTTTTAAAAAACGTTTCTTAATAATTCAAATCAAAGGTAAACAACAAAAGGAACAGTGATATTTTGTGGCACATAAAAATCATATAAAATTTACATTTAAATGTTCATAAATAAAATGTTGTTGGAACACAGCCACACTCATTCCTTTATGAATTGCCTGCAGCTGCTTTCACATTTCAATGGCAGAGTTGAGTGGTTGCAAAAGATATCCTGTGGTCCACAAAGCCTAAAATATTTTTATCTCAACCTTTACCAAGAAAAAGTTTGCCTATCTCTGCTCTAGACATTAATTAAGCCATGTATTCCTTTAAGAATCTAACTAAAGACAGAAACATTTTCCCTAGAAAAATGCTCAGATATACATTCTCACATCTTCACCCAGTGGGCATACAATCACAAAGGGTTTGTGAATCCACCAAAGACCCTAGTTCCTAGTTAGGAACTCCTAACTTAAAGTGTTATTATTCATTAGTACTGTGCGATTACTGATATCTTCATTTTTTAAAGTCATCTTTGGAAGCATAGCCCCCAAGTCAAATTAATACTATGATATTTTATAGTTATGTCCAGTTGTTAAGCTAATAGGTCATCACTCTTTGCATCTCTAAATCCCCAGACCAGTGTCAGATCTGCACACAGGATTCTTAGCAGTAAATGTAGAAAGCATAAAAAAAAGGTAAGATCAAGGACTCAGGCACCAGATTATCTGTTTGAATCCTCACCTTCCATTGATGGTTGCTTGACCTTGAACAAATTACTTAGATTCTCTATGTCTGTTTCTCCATTTATAAAACTGAGGATAATGGTAACAACTACCTCATGGAATTGCTGGGAGGACATACATAATGTGCTGAGAGCAGCCACTGGCACACAGTAAGCATTCAATAGTGTTAATTAACCAATTATGACCTTTCTAAATATAGAGGCTCATGCAGTTACATCTTGCTTTTAAAACAGCTTTTTGAAAAAAACATATGGATTACAAGGGGTTGTTTTTTACTTAACTTTTAGGAAATGTCTCATAAATGTTGTGCTGCTTCATAGCATTATAAAATTAAGTAAATATTTTCCATTTCAAAAATAAACTTACCTTTAGTAAGCATGCTAAATTCTCTCAGGACAGTTACCTTGAAAATAAAACATGTGCATCACCTGTCTTAAACTTCCCCCACTTCATTCCACTCCACTTCCACTCTTGAGCCTTGCTCTTCAGGGATATAGGTTATATTTCATAATGGTTGATTCCACCTGTTTGTGTAATTTCTTTTTTTAAAAGCCATGCTGAGAGCTCTGGGAAGATTCAAATGTAATTGCTTTGTAATGAAATGTTGAAAGGTATTTAGAGTCCATTCAGAGTAATTACATTTGTTTAGTCAGCATGGCCAGAAACTACACTTATTCCTATAAATATATTGTTTAAAAAATCTTACTATATTTTACATAGTCAAAATACTACAACTGAAATGAAGTCCGTTAAACATACATCATACTGAAATGACACTGTCCTTTTCCTTCTGGAGTTCAGCTCAATAAAACTCAAGACTCTTCAAGCAGTGACATTCAGAACCCCACCTTTACTGTCAACATAACATGACAATATGTGTGCTATCCAGAGAGCCAAGAGATATATCTCTTTCTTATTAAATTATTATCTTTTCACATCCAGCTGACACTTTAGAACCATCAACAGTGTCAAGATAGGATAGGATAGCAGAAACACTAAATGGATATTGGTGGAGTGAGTTTTAGTCCTGACAGCTAATAACAAGTTCTGATAAAATTGGCAACTTATTTAATGTCTTTATACCTCACTTTCCTCTCTCGAAATAGTAATGACTTGCCTTTTCATTCTCTAAACTACAAAGTTTTTAGATAATTAATTTACATCAACTCATCTGCCAACCAAAGGCACTGGACCAGATAATGCTACCGATCAATTTCAATTTTAAAATTCTGTGATCGTTCGTGGACAACGTTGGTCCGCAAATTTGGAATGAACATCGTGAAATCCTTGTCTAGCTGGAATTGAAGTAATTATGGGAAAATATTTTCAAACTAAATGAATAAGTTATACAGATAAAAATTAAAAGTCTTTAAATCCTTTTTTTAAGTTCTGTTCTGACATTCCTCATTATCCCTTGATATGACCTTGGCTGTCAGAAGGATTGTCAGTCTCAAAAGCACGTTTGTTCTCATAGCAGTTCCAAAAACAAATCAAACATATTCAGACCTAATAATAGCTTGATATTGATATTTCAAATCAGTTTTTTTAAGAAAACCAAACAATCTATCTGAGTGGTTTCATTTGTGGAATTTCTCTGAAATCTTTCTGGATGGAGTTTATTTTCTCTTGTAATATGTTTAAACATCATGAGAGAAACACATTGCAAACTTGGTTCTTTACCTTTCATCATGTTTGAAGAGACCTTATTAATATAAGACATTGTTGTTGTTATTGCCTAATCCACACACACATACACACACATATGCCTTGTGAATATGTATATGCTTGTTGGAGTTATGTGTATGTATATGCTTAATCCATGAGCACAAATGTATGCAGTGGGGGTGTATATGTGTATAGATGTATTATGCTTACTCCATGCACATATATGTTATGTGCATATGTGTGTGTGTTTGTATACAGGATGTTAGTCTAATGACAAGCATAGGCAACCGAAATATGGCAGTTACAAGATACCCTTCTTGGTATGGCAGTAGGGTGGAGAAAAATACTTTTTGGTTCTTTTTCCTTCAGGAACTCACTGCCATTCAGTTGCTTGACTATGTCAATAAATAGATGGAAAGCTTCATTAATGACAATAGACAAACGAAGGCTGAAGAGAACTAGAAACATTGGCCAACATGAAAGCACTAATAAAAAAAAATTACCAAAAATTATTCCCGATTTAACCTATACTATTATATTATTTTCCAACCACAGAAAGAAAAGTGCATATACCATAAACCTGAATTGTTTATTTTATTCCACAATATAATTGAAAAAAATTTTAAAAATTGTATTTCGTTGTTTTAAGTTTTACATATAAACTCATTAAAGTTTTCAAGCCAGTAGGGCATTTCAGTCATTAATAGTTGCAGACCATGAAATATCCTGAAGGGATAAGTATCAACTTTTTGCCTTTACTGTTGACATTTTCAATGATGATGTGAATTTGACTTGCTATGTTCTTGAGCAGTCTGGTGTCCTTTTCGTGACTACGTGAAGATTCTTGAAATAAAGACATAGGATTTTAAATTCTGATTTTAAAATGCTACACATATTTATGAAATCTATATAACTTTTTTCATAATTACACAATATTCGTGAGGTAAAAAATGCTGACATTTAAATTGTTCTCATAAAAATACATACCTATTAAAGAGAGACTATGAAAAATCCTTAAGTGTCATAATAGACTGAACACTCAATCAGCTATGTAGGTGTTATATTAAAAAGAAATAAAAGTGCCTGTAATCCCAGCACTTTGGGAGGCCGAGACGGGCGGATCACGAGGTCAGGAGATCGAGACCATCCTGGCTAACACGCTGAAACCCCGTCTCTACTAAAAAAAATACAAAAAACTAGCCAGGCGAGGTGGCGGGCGCCTGTAGTCCCAGCTACTTGGGAGGCTGAGGCAGGAGAATGGCGTAAACCCGG
>NW_012106408.1:660346-679423 GCF_000951045.1 Mandrillus leucophaeus
GGCGTAAACCCGGGAGGCGGAGCTTGCAGTGAGCTGAGATCCGGCCACTGCACTCCAGCCTGGGCGACAGAGCGAGACTCCGTCTCAAAAAAAAAATTAAAAAAAAAAAAAAAGAAAAAGAAATAAAAGTAATATGATAGCAAATTAATAGCATAATGAAACTGAGAGAGAGCTTCCTTTCAATGTTGGCAATGCTTTACAGTATTTTTACTGGATTATCCAGTTTACAGCCTTGTATTATGCCACAAATGCAAGATGTCAGAAAAAAACTGATTATAACTTATAGGGTATTTAAAGGTTGGGAATTTAGAGAAGATAAGGATATTTACACTAAAATAAAATTGTGAACAAATACACAACAAAAATTCACAATGAACAAACAGTGTATTTTGGAAGTTCAATAACAAATAAAACAATCTTTACGCTCAAGAGTGGACCCACATGTGCAGGAAAGATTTAGATTAAATCACAATAATAAAAAACCCCAAAGCATCAAGGCATTGAAAAAAGAAGGAAATTCTGTAATACGTGACAACATGGATGAACCCTGAGGGCAGTATGCTAAGTGAAATAAGCCAGTCACAGAAAGACAAATACTGTATAATTCCACTTATATGAGGTGTCTAACATAGTCAAATTCGTAGAATCAAAGAGTGGAATGGTGGTTTTTAGGGGCTGAGGGAAATGAGAAAAGAGGATTTAATAATCAAGGGGCATTAAGTTTTAGTCAAGACGAATAAGTTCTAGAGATCTGCCATACAGCATTGTGCTTACAGCCAATAATCATATTGCGTACTTACAAATGTGTCAGAAAGGTAGATATCATGTTAATTGCTCTTACCACAATAAAATAAAATAATAAAACTTTTTTTGGCACTTGAACAAGATCTTGAGGTATTATATGGAACACCTGCCAATTTAGCACACGTTTCTATGTAAATTACTTCAGTAATTGAGTGTGTTGGTTGAACATTCAGATATCTTAGATATTGTTTAATAACAAATTACTTAGAGTATAAAGACCTAAAACACACATTAATTATTTAACAGTTTATGTAAGTCAGGAAGTTGACTATGACATAACTGGATCCTGAAGTTCAGGATTTCTCACAGATGTCAATCAAGGTGTCAGCTGAGGTGGCACTCATTTCAAGGCTCAACTGGAGGATGGACCTGCTGCCAAGCTCACATGGTTATTGGCAAGATTCAGCTCCTCACAAGCTGTTGGATTGATTGAAGACCTCAATTTCCCACCAGCTGCTGCCTGGGTCTGCACTGTGTTCCTTGCCATGTGGGTCATTTGGGATGGCAGCTCACAACACAGTAATTGACTTCATTAGAGCTAAGGCTCTGAGAGAGGAACAGAAAAAGAGACAGACTGATTTAGAGTCTTTTATTATATAAATATTAGAAGCAATATCTCTTCACTTATACCATATACTCTTCAGGAGAAGCCAGTCACTAGGTCTAGCACACACTCAAAAAAAGGGAAAATAAACAATAAAGGAATACCAGGAGACAGCAATAACTAACTGGAAGACATTATAGAAGCTGCTGATCATATCTAACTAGAAATAAGAAATACAGAGGATCCTGTATGATATAACTCACACTTATTATTGCATTAATTTAAAAATATTTGCATATTAACTAAAATCTAATATTTTTCCTCAAGGTTAGTGTCAATTACATCCTTCAAAGCCGTAAATATTGAACTCATCTAATACCTCTCTCTCATCTAATCCATTGTCTATTTTAATTCTTATCACTTCTACTATCAATCAATTTAGTGCAAGTTACATTGCATCATTTTAGCAGCTTTATTGATATTGGTATTAACATATCATAAAGTTCAACCATGTAAAGTGTAAACTTCAATGGTTTTCAGTGTATTCACAGATCTGTGCAAACTAACCATAATTTTAGGACATTTTCATCAACTCATTTAATAAAAGTATCCCTTAGCAATCACTTTCCATTTCTCCCCACTCCCTCAACCTGAGCAAATAACTAATTTATTTTCTGTCTTTACAGATTCGCTATACTAGACATTGGATATAACTAGAATCATACATTACATGGTCTTTTTGACTAGATTTTTTCACTTAGCATAATGTTTTTAAGGTTCAAACATGTTGTAACCTATATCAGTACTTCATTCCTTCTTATTGACAAATAATGTCTCATTGTATGGCTGTATCATATTTTCTTTATCCATTATATATCCATTCTTTATCAATTCATAGACACTTGGGTTGTTTTGGGGTTGTTTTCACTTTCTGGCTAGTATTTATAATGCTGCTATGAGCATTCAGGTGTAAGTTTTTGTGTGGAGATATGTTTTTATTTCTCTTTAGTATCTACCCAGAAGTGGAATTACTGGGTCAGTAACTTTATGTTTAACATTTTGATGAATAGCCATGCTGTTTCCAAAGTGTGAGTACCATTTTATATTCTACCAGCAATTCATGAGTGTTCCAACTGCTCTCACCAACTCTTACTGTTATCTACCTTTATTATAGTCATTCTAGTGGATATGAAGTGGTTCTTTTCTGTCAAGATTATTTTGGCTATTCTGGGTCTTTTGAATTTCCATACAAATTTTAGGATCATCTTATCAATTTCTGCACAATAAACAACTGGCATTTTGACAGTGATAGCAGTCAATCTGCAACTCAATTTGGTAAATATAGCCATCTTATAGCCAATATTAAGTCTTCTGATAAATGAACATGGCCTGTCTTCTAATTTATTTGGATCTGCTACAATTTCTTTAAACAATGTTTTATAATTTTCAGTTTAAATTTTGTACTTCTTGATGAAATACAATCCTAAATATTTTATTCTTTTTGTTGTTATTATAAACAAAATATCTTAAAATTCCAATTTTATATTGTTAATTTTTTGTATAGAAGTACAATTGATATTTGTATATGGCTCTTTTAACATCCAAACCTCCAAATTTGGTGAACTCATTTATTATTTTTAGAGTTTTTCAGTGGATTCCCTAGGATTGGCTACATATAAGATTATGTCATGTGCAAATAGAAATACTTTTACTTCCTCATTCTCAATCTGGCTATATTTTATTTTATTGTCTAATTGTCGTGACTGTGACTTTCAGTATAATGTTGAATAGAAATGGCAAGAACAAATATCCTTGTTTTATGCCTGGTCTTAAGGGGAAAGTATGCAGTGTTTCACCATTAGGCATGATGTTAGCTGTAGATTTTTCATAGATACCTATTATCAAGTTGAAGAAGTCTCTTTTTCTGAATGTATCTGTATGTATTTTTATCATAGGAGGATATTGGACTTGTTACATACTTTTTCAGTGTCTATTGAGTTAATCATGTGTTTTTCCTCTTTTATTCTCTTGATATGGTATATTACACTAATTGATTTTTAGATGTTAAGCCAACCTTGCATTCTTATGATAAATCCCACTTTGTTATTGCATATAATCAGTTTTGTATATTATTGAGTTTGATTGCTAGTGCCTTTTTGAGTGTTTTTTAAAAACTATATTAATAGAGATACTGCTCTGTACATTTCTTTTTCTTTAGACATAATTGTTTGACTTTGGTGTCAGGGTAATACTAGCCTCATATAATTAATTGAGAAATATTCTTTGCTCTTCTTTTTTTACGTATAAAGGGAGGAGAAGTCATGAATTACAAACATTAATTATTTTTTGTATGCTTGGTAGAACTCACCTGTTCCTTGCTTTTATTTGTGGGAAGTTTTTAATTTACTAAGTCATTCAATTGACTTGTTATAAGTCTATTTATATTTTCTATCTTCACTTGAGTCAAATTCAGATGTTTGTGTGTGTCTAGACATTTACTAATTTTATCTAAGTTATCAAATATTTAGCATAGAATGTTCATGGTACTACCTCATGGCACTTATTATTTGTATAAGGTCAATAGTGTTGTCTGCATTTTCATTATCTATTTTACCAGTTTGAGCCTTTTCCCCAACTTGGTCTACCTAAAGTTTTTTCAATTTAGTTGATCATTTCAAATAACCAAATTTTAATTTTATTTTCTTCCCAGATTGCTTTTATCTTCTCTATTTCATTAATTTCTGCTCTAATCTTTATTATTTCTTTCCTTCTAATTACTTTATATTTAACATGCTTTTCTTCAATGTTTTATGGAGAAATATCAGGTTATTGACTTGAAAGCTTTTTTTTATTTTTAATAAAAGCATTTTACAGCTATGAATTTCCCTCTAAGCACTAATTTTGCTGCATTCCCTGAGTATTAGTAAGTTGTGTCTTCATTTTTATTCATCTCAAAATATTTCCTAATATCCTTTGTGATTTATTCTTAGTGGTTACTTAAGAGTTGCAATATACCTTTTAACTTCTCAGAATCTTTTTCAATTTCATAGTGACTTTTCCAGTGAAGTATAGAAACATTATATTTACATAACTCTATTCCTCCCTCCTTCCTTTTTTGTTATTATTGCATATTACATCCATATATGTTACAAATTCAGCAATACATTGTTATAGTTTATACTTTATATAATTGTATATGCTTTTAAAACTTGAAATAAGATAGCGGAGAAAGTATATATTTATAGTTTTCTACACAAGCTTTCTTCTATGACATTTTTCTACTATTCATTTGTTCTTGTAAATTAAATACTATTTGGTGTTACTTCCTTACTTCAATATGGCTTTTCTCCCACCTTTTTTGTGCTGTAATTAAAAATATATTGCATCTACACCTGTTATAGCCCTAGCAACACAATTATGTTCATATTGTTTTCTATCGTTGCTTTTTAAATCTGATGAGAAGAAAGAAGATATGTGTATTTATACTGTTTTCCATAAATACATAATTATCTTTACCAACATTCTTTATTTATTTTTTCTTTTTTTCTTTTTTCTTTGAGACCAAGTCTTTCTCTGTTGCCCAGGTTGGAGTGCAGTGGTGTGATCTTGGCTTACTGCAACCTCTGCTTCCCGGGTTCAAGCAATTTTCCTCAGCCCCCTGAGTACCTGGGATTACAGGTGCCTGCCACCACGCCCAGCTAATTTTCATATTTTTAGTAGAGATGGGGTTTCACCATGTTGGCCAGGATGGTCCTGACCTCATGATCTGCCCATGTTGGCCTCCCAAAGTGCTGGGATTACAGGCATGAGCCACCGCACCCAGCCTTTATTTCTTCATGTTGATTCAAATTACTCTGTGTGGTTATTTGCTTTCAGTCTGAAGAACTACATTTGTAATTTCTTATAAGAGAGATTTGGCAATGTATTCTCTCAGTTTTGATGTATCTGTGAATGTATTTATTTCACTGCTATTTTTGAAAGATGACTTTGCTAGATATACAATCACTGATTGCCATTTTCTTTTTTCTTTCCACTTCCTTCTGGATCCCACAGTTTCTATTAAGAAGTGAATAGTTAATTTTGTGTTTCACTTCTATGTGATGAGAGTTCTTCTCCTTTTGCTACTTTCAAGATTTGTTGATTGCCTTTGTTTTCAAAATTTTGATGATGATATATCTTTATATGGATTTCTTTGTTTATTTTAGCTCTAGTTCCCTGAGCTTCTTACATATGTGAAATAATAATTTTCACCAAATTTGCAAAGCTTTTAGGAAATAATTTGTTGAATACCTTTTGTGTTTCTTTTTCTCCATCCACGCTTGTGATAATCCCATCTCACATATGTTGGTGCATTTAAGAGTGTCCCACATTTCTTTGAGGCTCTAGTCATTCATTTTTCCTATTTTTTTCCTCTTTATTCTTCAGTTGCATAATCTCATAATCAATTTTCAAGTGTGCTAAATTTTTCTTCTGTTAGCTCAGATTTCCTGTTGAATCCTGATATGATTTGACTGTGTCCCCACCCAAATCTTGTCTTGAATTGTAGCTCCCATAATCCCCTTGTGTTGTGGGAGGGTCCTGGTGGGAGGTAATTGAATCATGGGGGCAAGTTTTTCTTATGCTGTTCTCCAGACAGTGAATGAGTCTCACATGCCCTCTCGCCTGCCACCATGTAAGATGTGACTTTGCTCCTCCTTCACCTTCCGCCATGATTGTAAGGCTTTCTCAGCCATGTGAAACTGTAAGTCCATTAAACTCCTTTTTCTTTACAAGTTATCCTGTCTTGGGTATTTTTTCATAGCAGTATGAAAATGAGTTAATCCAGTAAATTGATACTAGTAGGGTAGAGTACTGCTATAAGTACACCCAAAATTGCGTACGTGACTTTGGAACTGGATAACAGGCAGAGGTTGGAACAGCTTGGAAGGCTCAGAAGAAGAGAGGAAATTGTGGGAAATTTTGAAACTTCCTAAAGACTTGTTGAATGGTTTTGAACAAAGTACTCATAGTGATCTGGACAATGAAGTCCAGGCTGAAGTGGTCTCAGATGGAAATGAGGAACATGTTACAAACTGTAATAAAGGTGACTCTTGCTATGTTTTAGAAAGAGATTGGTGGCATTTTTCCCCTGTCTTAGAGATCTGTGGAGTGTTGAACTTCAGAGAGAGGATTTAGGGTCTCTGGTGGAAGAAATTTCTAAGCACTGAAGTGTTCAAGATGTGACTTAGGTGCTTTTAAAATCATTCAGTTTTATTCATTCACAAAGATATAGTTTGGAATTGGAACTTACATTTAAAAGGGAAGCAGAGCATAAAAAGTTCAGAAAATTTACAGACTGACAATGCAGTAGAAAAGAAAAACCCATTTTCTGAAGAGAAATTCAAACTGGCTGCAGAAGTTTGCATAAGTAACAAGGAACCAAATGCTAATCACCAAGACAATGAGGAAAATGTCTCCAGTACATGTCATGCAGCTCCTCCCATAACAAGTCATGAGGCATAGGAGGGAAAAATGGATTCCCGGACTGGAACCCGGGCCTTGCTGCTTTGTGCAGTCTGGAGACTTAATGCTCTTTGTCACAGCCATTGCTAAAAGGGGCCAATATACCGCTCAAGCAGTTGCTTCAGATGGTGAAAGCCCGAAGCCTTTGCAGCCTACGTATGGTGTTTGATGGAGATGATTAGTCTCAGATGGAGATGTGGAATATGTTACAAACTGTAATAAAGGTGACTCTTGCTATGTTTTAGAAAGAGACTGGTTGCATTTTGCCCCTGCCCTAGAGATCTGTGGAACTTTGAACTTAAGAGAGATGATTTAGGGTGTCTGGTCAAGAGTTGAGTTTTGGGAACCTCCATTTAGATTTCAGAGGATGTATAGAAATGCCTGGATGTCCATGCTGAGTTGTGCTGCAAGGGCAGAGCCCTCATGGAGAATCTTTGCTAGGGCAATGAGGAGGGAAATGTGAGGTGGTAGCCCCCACACAGAATCCCCACTGGGGCACTGATTAGTGGAACTGCGAGAAGAGGGTCACCATCCTTTAGACCCCAAAATGGTAGATCCACCGATGGCTTGCACCGTGCACCTGGAAAAGCCACAGACCCTCAAGCCAGCCAGTGAAAGCAGCCAGGAAGGGGGCTTTACCCTGCAAAGCCACAGGAGCAGAGCTGCCCAAGACCATGGGAACCCACTTCTTGAATCAGTATGATCTGGATGTGAGACATGGAGTCAAAGGATATCATTTTGGAGCTAAAATTTGATTGCCCTGCTGGATTTTGGACTTTCGTGGACCCGTAGTCCCTTTATTTTGGCCAGTTTCTCCCATTTGGAACAGGTGTGTTTGTCCAATATGTGTACCCTCCATTGTGTCTAAGAAGTAAATAATTTGCTTTTGATTTTACAGTCATAGATGGAAGGGGCTTGTCTTGTCTTAGATGATACTTTGGATTGTGGACTTTTGAGTTAATGCTGAAGGTAATAAAAACTTTGGGGGACTGCTGGGAAGGCATGTTTGGTTTTGAAATGTGAGGACAAGAAATTTGGGAGAGGCCAGGAATGATATGGTTTGGCTCTATCACCACTAAAATCTCATTTTCAATAATTCCCACCTGTCATGGGAGGAACCCAATGGGAGGTAATTGAATCATAGGGGTGGGTCTTTCCCATGCTATTCTTGTGATAGTGAATAATCTCATGAGATCTGATGGTTTAATAAAGGGGAGTTCCCCTATATAATCTCTCTTGCTTGCTGACATGTAAGATGTGACTTTGCTTCTCCTTTGCCTTCTGTTACTGGTGAGATCTCCCCAGCCATGTGGAACTGTTAGTCCATTAAACCTCTTTTTCTTTATAAATTACTCAGTCTTGGGTATTTCTTCATAGAAGTATAAAAATGGAAAAATACAAGACCTGTAGTAATTTTTTATTTCAATAATTGTACTTTTCATCTCTGGAATTTTGACTCTTTATTAATATTTCTATCTCTATTGATATTCTCATTTGATGAGATATTGTCATCATACCTTTGTCCATGTCTTCAGACGTAGTTTGCTTTAGTTCTTTGAAGAAATTTGAAGTCTTTGTCTTCTATGTCTGGCACCTTGGCCCTTTAGAGGCAATTTCAATTGCTTGCTTTATTTTCCTGTGGATGAATTCCACCAACCTGTTTCTTTGTATATCTTGTATTTTTTTATGGACATTTTAGATAATTTTTGCAGCACTCTTCACACTGATCCCTTCCCTCCATGTTAAGGATGTATTTTTGTTGCCATTTAGCTATTTATTTTTTAAATGAAATAGCTGGATAATTTAAGTGACTCTTTCACTTGAAGTGTGCGGCCTCAGTGTTGCTCCTCATAGGGAACATAGTCACTCTTGGACAATAGTGGTTTTAGCACAGCCCTCTTTGACTGTCTTTTCCTGATATTTTTGTTAAGCTGTCTACTTCTGAAATAGAGCTTTGTTGGAAGTGGGCTTGTACTAATTATCAGCTGTATACTTGATTGTTTTTGTCCAAAGGCACTCAGATTATGAGGCTTTTACTGACCCAAAGAGTGTTCCTCTTAGCTACCTCTTTATCTGGTTCACTCTCGATAGGAAGTTTCTGTTTAGTCAATGATTCGCATGTTTTCTATCTTAATTATGATAACAACAGCCTCCCACTTACTTGCTTACCGTTAAAATCTCTACTGTTTGAGAGTGAACTTAGGCTAAAACTTCTTCCAATTGTGTCTCAAATAAAGTATTTCCTTGGGGAAACATTGAAGATCTCTCTTCCTGAGACCTGCCTCTCTCCCTGGGCAAAATCTCTGTGCCACTGCTCAAAGATAAAGGTAACTACAATTGTCTACTTCTCTCAAAGTAACACCCAGATTCACAGGCAGCGTCCTGGGTTGGGGTAGTAGCCCCTATTATTCTCCGACTTTCATTCCTGGAATGGAATCAACACTCTACAATTGAGATGAGGCAAGGGAAAATTAAAATTACACTATTATTGGCCTTCTGCACTTAGACTGCAGCTTCTCTTCTACGAGTGGGGCTACAAGTGGAGGAAAACTCCAGGTCTCAAATTTGCTCTTAACTAGAATAGAACTTCTGCACACAGAGATGTGGACAGGCGAAATGCTGTGAACTGCCATTCCCAAGGAGAAATCATAAGCCTACATTTGACACTGGAGAGACATGTAGCCCTATGTTCTTGGCTACAATTACCCAAGGTAAGAATTCTGTTACTCTAAACTGGGGCAGGGACAGAAAGGAGCAGGTCATGGCTCACATGCCATTGACTGTCACTATTCTTACCATTTGTAGTAGATTTTCTTGAATAAATGGTTTTGCATGGGTTATATGCCCTTTGTTCACTTTTTAATGTTTTTAAAATAATTTTCACCAGTTCTGGGTGTCTCACTGGGAGATGGTCCACAGAACTCCTCATACCACCGTTGCACAACTCTGCATTCTACTATTCTTTCTTGACTAATTTATGGCAGCAGCATCTTTACTGCTTTTCATTTCCACTCTTGGCCTTTTGAGTCCATTCTCAGCAAAGCAGCTACAGTGATCCTGTTAACATGTAATTTACGTTCTGTCACATTTTGTCTCAAAGCCCTCTAAGCTAACTTAAGATAGCTCACAAGCGCCTAGCAACTGGCCCCTTGTTTCGCATGCTGTAAGGTCCCGTCTGGCTTTTTTAATGATTGGTACTTGGATGTTTTCAGTGTGCCTCCAATCCTGGAGTTGCTACTTACTCCCTGATGACTACAGTCAATCCGCACCATTGCCATTCTTGTGTCATGCTTTTTCTTCTGGTTTGGTGACTCTCACCTTGACCCCAAGGTTCCCCTGATCTTCCTACAAATTGATGCTGAGCTACTTCCATCATGGCTGTACAGTTCTTGAATTTGGAAGAGTGTTTCTCTTCCTACCATTTTTCATATATAGAGTATGAAAATACTATATGTATTAGTCTGTTCTCCCACTGCTAGAAATACTTGAGACTGGGGAATTTATAAAGAAAAGAGGTTCAATTGGCTCATGGTTCTGCAGGCTTTATAAGAAGCCTAACAGCTTCTGCTTCTGGAGAGGTCCCAGGAAGCTTCTAATCATGGTAGGAGGCAAAGCTGGTAGTGAGATATCTTCACATGGTGGGAGCAGAAGCAAGGATGCGGGAGGTGCTACACACTTTCAAAAAACCATGTCTGAAGAGAATTAACTCACTATTGCAAGGACAGTGCCAAGAAGGATAGTGTTAAGTCATTCATAAGAATTGTGATCTCATTATCCAGTCACCTCCTACCAGGCTCCATCTCCACCACTGGAGATTATAATTCAGCATACAATTTGGTGAGGACACAGATCCAGATGATATCACCATATATACACTTTTAAGAACAAATTATAAAAGCGAGGATAAAAGAATATTTTAGTAACATTATCTTGTGTCAATTCAAAATTTAACTTTTCCATATCAAAAAACTGTTTGAGGAGAGTATAGCTTTTATCTGTTTTTCACAAAATAAGTAAGTTACTTATCTTCTAGTCTTATCTTCCATTTCCTCTTGTCCTTGCTTCCCAAGGATGAGATCATTTTTATTTTATCTCATTTTCTAATATACCTCAATCCGTGTAATTTATTTTGCTAATACTATGTGCCAAAGTTGCCATCCTGCTTTTACATTTAAGCCTCATGATAGATGTGCATTTAGGATTACTAATAATTTCTCCTGAAATGCTAGAATTTCTAGACTGGGCATTCAGATTAAATTTAATTTAAATTAAATCCATCATGGTTTTATAATTATTTTTATAGAATCTGTTATATTTGGGATTTTTTGAAACAGTATTTTTAAGTCATAAAACAGCATAGGCAAAAAAATTAAGTTTAAAAAAATCAATTAATAACAAAATATTACTAGCATTTCCCTGGAAGACAGAGCAGTGAAAATTTACTAAATGTTTAGAAAATGGAATATGTGAATGATCTTGAATATAGTTAATTCTCTTTATCAGAAATTTGTGATAAGTAAAACAGTCTTAGGGAGGAAGAAAATAAAAGCACAGTGGGAAAAATTACAGAACATCAGCTAGTAAGCTTGAAACTCATTTATATGAGTGGTTAAATAATTTCGTTACTGCATATAGAACACTTATTTACGGATGGCATTTTATAGCAGCTTAAAAGTATTCTTTTATATCCATGTAGTCAATAGAAATATCCTTTCATCATTATGTCTATTAATTAGTTTTGCTGTTGATGTTAAATATGCATACATTTCTTATGTTATTCAGTATAGAATATAATATTACAATGAATGAGTTAGCCATTTGTCACTGAAAAACTTCAGCATTTGAGTTATTTATTGTTTTATTCATTTCAGTGAACAACTTCCTAAAACAAAAAACTTACTGCTTTTAAATGAACAAATGCGTGCCAGGCATCACATCACATTCACATAGACTAAGTTTGCATCGTTCACAAAGACTAAGTTTTCATTGTTAATATGAGTGATTTCACTGCACTGTGCTCCTGATGTGTTCTTGGAATCTGCTGATATAATAAGGACTATTTGCTCCTAAACTATGTTCCTAGAATTTTTGAGCTCATGTGTCTACTTTTTCTTCTTTCTCAGTCTCCTGGTCCAAGTTTGCAAGATTGATAACTTTCTCTTGCAGCCATTGTCATGTTATTTGATTCTAGTAGCCAGATTCTCACTTCAGTGAAACAAAGTGATCAAACTAGATGACCATCGGAGCTCCTGATACTTCTAGAAGTATACAAATTTAAGTTGTTCTGAGTTTGGAAATCAGATGGAGAAAGCTTCTCAGGCTTGTTTCTAAAGTGATATTGAAAGGTCTCAGTTTTACAAATGAGAAAACCGAGCCCTAGAACTTGTTTATGTGACTTCTGCATAGTCACACAAAGAACTCACAAGTGGCCATGTGGTGCCAGTTGTACCACGCAGCACTGCAAAGTAAGAGCTGATGGTCTCTGGGAGAAATGGACAAGGCCTTCCCATACACACAAAAAATGAACCATCTTGTGTGCCTGGTTTTCTTAAAGCCTTTTTCAGTCATAGCACAGGTAATTAAGGTAACATATGAATGACCTTTGAATAGATGAGTAATTGTTGAAAAACTTGCTCACCTTTAGGTGTTGAGATGTTATTGCATAAAGCTTAGATTAGCATGGAAAATTGAGGTGTATAAATGGCATAATGGTTCACATATTGAATAACAAGAAAAAATATTTTTATTTCTCTTTCTTTAGATACCCATTGGCAATAGATAAGGTTTTTACCCATTTTACAAGTAGGATATTGTTTTAAAAATTTCTTAACTGGCTTACTCTATCAGTCTCCAAGGTTCTCATCAATTCCTATTTCCACCAAACTTACAACATAAAGGATAGCATGAATCTTTTGCTTGCAAATTAGAATTGGTATTTCATTAGCTATTAATATTCATACTGCTTAGCAATTGATTTAGAGAAAAATGGCTTTTCTTGTCATGTGTTATATCATGGCAAGTCCTTGACTTGCTGGTCTGGTATTGGCAGCTAGATGAAAGAATTTTCCTTAGACAGAAAATCTCTACAATACATATTTATCTATTTGATTTTCCTAGCAGATGGCAATAGCAGCCCCTCCCACCCCCCCAAACTGCTTTTTTCACTGCAGCATCTTTTTCTTGTCAAGCGGTGTTTTGTTTCTGAACACATTTAACCTTAAAGACATAAATGCCCCCTACAAAATGCAATTCAATATCGAGCAGCAATAATTGAAAAATGAACTATTTATATCACTCAAAATTCATTAATATAAATCTATCAAGATTTACGTCTGTCTGTTGTGGATACCTTGTTATTATTATTTTTCGTAAGTATAAAGCCTTAGTAAGTATAAAGCCTTAAAAATCATTCTTTCTGCTTTACTTGATCATTCTATAGTCTTATGCTTTTAAATAATGTTCTAAGATTAACTAGAAGAACTCCAATTCTTTTCAAATACTGATACATGAAAATTATAACATAGGTTTTCCCCCAGGAGGTAGGCTGATAACTAGTTAATGTGCTTGGGGATATTTAATTTACTTGCTTAAGCAAATTAGTATTTTCTACAACTATTATTTCACTTATTCAGAACAATGGTCTGTGCACAAAATACAAAAGAAGTCATGTTTTTCAGAAGAAAACAAAATTTTAGCTACTTTTATACATAAAGGATACTTCCTGTGTGATATGAGTTCACATTATGTGAGTCATTACCTAGCTGCTCAGTGTAGAAGTCAAACCCTTGTATTTGGCTTCGGACCAATCTTGGATCAAGTTCTGTCTTTGACAATTATTATATGGATGACCTTGACAAATTACTTAAAATTCCTATGCTTTAATTTTCGAATATGTAAAATAAGTATGCCAGTAGTTCCTACTCCACAGGTTTTTATGAGGATTGGATATTGTGTGTACATGTTTATGTATACATAATTCTTAGCAAAGTATTTGACACATAAGTTTTTCAAAAGTATTTGTCGCCTTTATCATTATGGTTATCATTACTTTTACCATGTTTCTTCAAGAAGCATGCTATCATTCCTTTTGAAATAAGCAGTTGATGATGCATGAAAGAACCAAATAAATTTTTCAAGGTTACGTAATATTCAAGTTGGAAACAGAAACAAGACATTCTAATTTGCTTTTCAATTCTCCATCTATCCATAACTTCATACTGACAATGGTCACAAGTATTTAATAATGAAGAAAACTAATATCTTAACAAACGTTCCAAGATAAAAGAACATGGAGGTAAAAATTGTCTTTTTAAAAGTAAAAAAATTAAAGAGTTCATTCATGTGCATGTGAACACATGAATCTTTGAAATTACTGTTTTCCAATGATGTCCAAGAATTTACACTTTCAGTGTGAAAACTACCTCCCTCCTTTCATTTGTCAGTCCTTTGTTTTTGCTTGTTTCTTCCTTTCTTCGTTTCAACCTTATTCCCTCCTTCTCCCCTTCTTTTCTTTCTTCACTTCCTTTCTTCCTTTCCTCAACAGATAATGCATATGCATTATCTGCTGAGCACCTTACTTGACACTAGGGATGCCAAAATGATCGAGATGCTGAGATTTTACTTACTTAGTTGATGGGAGAGGGGAGAGTGCATGAAGAGTAATAAAGTGGCATTTTAGATTTTTGAGAGAAATGTACAGAACACAATACAGCCACAAAAGAGACACAGGTTTGTTATAAGGGTAAGAAAAAAAATGAACAACTGAGTTGATAACGTTTGTGAAAAATGAGTAGGTGGGCATGAGGCAGAAAGCAGGAGGGGAAACCTTATACACAGGGAACCGTAGCAGAAAGAGCACAAGACTATGCCCAATTAATGCACTCCTCCAGTAAAATCCACATAGGTTTAGCAATAACCTATCTATGCGTTAGGAACTACTGCCTGTGGGATTTGTCCTGCAGTCTCTTAGTGTGTGGTTGGTGTGCTAAGAGTAAGTTTTACATTTTTTAAAGAGTTGTAAGTATCAAACAAAGAAAGGAAATATGTGACAGAGGCAGTATGCTGCTGGTAAAACTTTACCAAACCTTAACTTACACACGGTTCTGAAGATAGTATATAAAATTGGAATCATAATGATGAACAGTAGTTCTTGAATTCTTAGCTAATGCACATTTTCATCAGTTACTATTGGTGACCTACTATACCATTAGAAATATGAAATTTATGGACAATAAAATCTTATTTCCAATATTCTTGCCTTAATGAACCTTGGAAAGGTGGATAAAATGTTGAAGAAAGAAATAATAAATTGATTTGGCTCTAGAGGAAGCTCTGTGTTGGGAATTAGGAGAAGATGGGATCAAGTAGCTCATGTGGTCCAGAATATGGAGGAACTTTTTATCCTAGGTATTGGAGCTTCAGGTAACCTAAATCCAACTGTATAAATGACCTTTGCTTAGAGCTCTACATTTGAAATAACAATTTTCGTTTCTCATCTCACCTCCCCGTGTTCCTAATGAATATATCATAACTTATTGCTCTCCTATAATCTTCTAAATCAGTATTCTTTATATTTTGTACATAGGAAGCAGACTGCTTAGTAAACAGGGAATTTGATTCCGTATTTTTGCCTTCTTGTTTCAGGCTACAGATGTCTTAATTCCTTGGGCATCACTTCTAAATGTATACTCAATGCCAATGTTTACTTTCTTCCTCACTTAATAAAGCCAAAGTTTGCTTATGGAGCCAAACTGCCCAGTTAAAAGAATAAATTTCTCAGCTTTTATTTTAGGTAGTGGGCATTGAACACTGTTCTGCCCAGTCAGATGAAAGCACAACTTACAGTATGGGGCTTCCAGGAAAACTTCAGAAAAAAGGAGGCTAGGTATTGCTGGAGCTCTACCCTTCTGCCCTTAGCTTTTGTTTCTTTCTCTAACCTGCTATATGGTCCCATTGGCTGGAACAAAAGTATTCATCATAAAACTGTGGAGCAAATGCCAAGAGAATCCTCACTTTTGGCAATGTTAAACTGCTGAACCAATACTAGCAACCACTACTCTACAGGTTCCCCATTACACGAGAGAAAAAAATAAAAACAAAACTCCTATGCTTTTCAATTTACTGTTTTTGGCGTTGTTCCTTTTGCGGTACAAAGGCTGGACCCATTCCCTATCCGATGTCATGCTCTAATGCTTTCCCTTAGAGTTTTTCTCTTAAATTATTTTGAGATTTGCTTATATTCAAGTTGTTCCCATTGTCTAGAATTTGCAGACCCTCAAAGGAATATTTATATAGAATAATATCCTAAAATATAATATTTTAATACTTTCTAAAAAGTATTGATAGTGAGAGTTATTAATTATTAGATAACAATTTTGTTATTGGATTCTTGAAGTGGTCAATAATAGCATAATTAGCTCTCAAAAAATTTAATTTCACTGTTTCAGTGATCACCCTTGTTTTTAATTATTAAATGTGAAATAATTAAGAGCCAACATTTTCAATGATTTTTTAAACATTATTATTTACCCCTTTTGTTTTATTATTATTATTTAACTACTCTACTAAATATGACTATTTAAATTGGATAATCCCTCCAAACTATTAGTTAAAATATCTCTTTCTCTCTCTTTTTTCTTTTCTCTTTTGCATTTTGGAGTTTGAAAAATTATTTTAGTCTGATGGTGTCCTTTCTACTTTATCTATAGTAGCTGAACATTTTCAACATTCCATGATTTTTTTAAGTAGTTGACACTTCAGTTCTCTGCAGTCTTTTCTGCAGTAACTTGAGCAATATTCAAATATAAGAAATTGTTTCCAAATATGTTTACAGTGGAGAGAATTAAAGCTGATTAAGAACATAGCAGAATTGGGTTTTTTAATGTAAACTTGTTTGGGGATGAAAACTGTATTGATGACCTTATTTCCAAATATGATATCACTTCAACAGGATAGCAAAATGAAAATGTAATAATTTGTATGATTTTAGTTTGAAATGTGTGAACATGTCTACAGAAAAATATTATTTAATAATCTATGTGGTCAGTTACTCAAGTAAATGAAATCATTCATGTAATTCTTTGAATATATAGATACCATTTATTAATAGGAACCTACTTTGGGACTGATGAAATTTAACCTGCTTTGCCTGGTAGTAAAGGTTACACAAAATTGCAAACTATCATTATTTTAAGTAAGAGAAGGCACAGGATGTCATAAAAGGACAAAACGTAATAACACTTTGTATTTGGGGGGCGGGGGAGGGAAGTGACAATCAGAAGGATGGCTCGTGCATATACCAAATGTTTAAAACATTTTCCCATAAATGTGCTAAGCTGACATTAAGTTGGGAAAATGCCTCCTAAGGGAAATCTCAGTTTGAAACAAAAATAATATTTAAAAAAATTCCATTGCTAAGAGAAAGTAGTAGTTTATGCTAATCTACTCTTTCTGCAAAGTGATGTCTTTGAATTAATGATTCTAACCCATCGGCTGCTAAATATAATTGTAGAAGGATCCAAAAAGTTTGGAAATATGTTCGTAATCAGAAAATGAAGCACACTGTACACAGCTTTGAAAAGGACAGTTATCCCTCTTCCACTTGTCTTCTTCACATACACAGGCATCCCCAGCTATTCCATTGAAATCAATGCTTTACTCCATGAAAATATGCAATCAGATGGAAGATTTTTTAAAGCCTAATATTTTATTTGTGTGCTGCATATAAATACTTGAAGTACTAAGAATGAAGAGAAATATGCCAAGATATTTACATGTAGTAGTTACTTAAGACGAAATTACAGAAGGTCACATTGTGAAAATTTTATGATTTGTATTAAGCAAAATTATTTTGAGTACCTTCCTCTTCCACATTTCTGCCTACAGTACTATAGAAATGATGTAATAATGGGCAGAATAATACCATTCTTATTTCCATCTGACTTAACACCTTGAAGAATTTTGAATGTTATTATTTAGTCCAGGTTAATGGCACTATTAGAAACTTAATATTTAACACCTGTAACTTTTCTCTTGCTTCTAAATTAAATCTAAAAACATCTCTCTATGTAACACAGGCCTGCAATTAAGGGAGTAGGGCTAAAATGAAGTTCTGCGTTTCTCAGACTATCATGATACATCTTTGTTGTCCCTCACTCTTCTTGGGCACTTGCTTTCCTCCTTATTCAACCTCTTTCAAGAGACAATCATAATAAGCATTCATTCCTTTGTATATGCTCTGAATTTCTTTATACCTTTCTTTTTATCTTACTTCCCTATAAAGCCTTAACCCTGGTTAAATCCAGGTTGACACCAAGTTTATGCCTATACTACTGAAAGTAAATCTGTCTTGGACCAGTGTTTAAGTGTTCTCACTTTAAAACCTGGCCATAGACCCCAAGGGGACCCTCAATGGTGCCCAGACGTTGCATTACAAGTTTTATTTTATTCATAATCCTACTCTTCTGTATCATTTCCTCTCTCTTCAAACTGCCACACAAATTATCTCATCCCTACTCTCAGCTGATGATCTTGTTTCTTATTTCAATGAAAAAAAAAAATCGACCCACAAAAAAAACCTTTCACATACTCTTCTTATTACAACTGCCACTTCAATACAATGATAACAAAATAAAAATAAAATAGTAACCACAATTTTAAATATGTGAAAATATCTACAGAAAAAATGTAATCATCATAACAATGTTTATATATGAAAACCTAAAAGATCTGTACCCATTCCTTCTCTTCAGTGTTGCTGCATTGCACAGCCTCTGGAAAAGCATGGTAAATGTGAATGATGCCCACTGGAGTTGTTCAGTGAAAAATTTTCAAAGCTATTTGAAGCAACTCTGCCCCTTGACATCATCTCTTGCTAATCTTCCCCTTTGCTAACTCTGCTGCAAAAACAGTGGAATCCTTGCTATTCCTCAGAAATGATCAGTCTTTATCTGTGTTGTCTCCTCTGCCTGGAATAGTCTTCCTCAAATTGTCTGTATAACTCAATCCATCACAACTTTTTACCTTAACTCAAAATACTACCTTCTCCGTTAGACGATGGCTGAGTAATCTATTTAATTTTGCAACCCATACCCCTTGATTCCACTCTATATTTCTCTTTATTTTTCTCCATATTTCTAATCACCTTCTAATATATTACACAATTTACTCACTTCTTTTGTATGACCTTGGACTCACCCTGCTAAAATGTAAGCTCCCTGAAGGCAGGC
>NW_012106408.1:679473-692298 GCF_000951045.1 Mandrillus leucophaeus
CTTAACACCTTGAAGAATTTTGAATGTTATTATTTAGTCCAGGTTAATGGCACTATTAGAAACTTAATATTTAACACCTGTAACTTTTCTCTTGCTTCTAAATTAAATCTAAAAACATCTCTCTATGTAACACAGGCCTGCAATTAAGGGAGTAGGGCTAAAATGAAGTTCTGCGTTTCTCAGACTATCATGATACATCTTTGTTGTCCCTCACTCTTCTTGGGCACTTGCTTTCCTCCTTATTCAACCTCTTTCAAGAGACAATCATAATAAGCATTCATTCCTTTGTATATGCTCTGAATTTCTTTACACCTTTCTTTTTATCTTACTTCCCTATAAAGCCTTAACCCTGGTTAAATCCAGGTTGACACCAAGTTTATGCCTATACTACTGAAAGTAAATCTGTCTTGGACCAGTGTTTAAGTGTTCTCACTTTAAAACCTGGCCATAGACCCCAAGGGGACCCTCAATGGTGCCCAGACGTTGCATTACAAGTTTTATTTTATTCATAATCCTACTCTTCTGTATCATTTCCTCTCTCTTCAAACTGCCACACAAATTATCTCATCCCTACTCTCAGCTGATGATCTTGTTTCTTATTTCAATGAAAAAAAAAAATCGACCCACAAAAAAAACCTTTCACATACTCTTCTTATTACAACTGCCACTTCAATACAATGATAACAAAATAAAAATAAAATAGTAACCACAATTTTAAATATGTGAAAATATCTACAGAAAAAATGTAATCATCATAACAATGTTTATATATGAAAACCTAAAAGATCTGTACCCATTCCTTCTCTTCAGTGTTGCTGCATTGCACAGCCTCTGGAAAAGCATGGTAAATGTGAATGATGCCCACTGGAGTTGTTCAGTGAAAAATTTTCAAAGCTATTTGAAGCAACTCTGCCCCTTGACATCATCTCTTGCTAATCTTCCCCTTTGCTAACTCTGCTGCAAAAACAGTGGAATCCTTGCTATTCCTCAGAAATGATCAGTCTTTATCTGTGTTGTCTCCTCTGCCTGGAATAGTCTTCCTCAAATTGTCTGTATAACTCAATCCATCACAACTTTTTACCTTAACTCAAAATACTACCTTCTCCGTTAATTTTGCAACCCATACCCCTTGATTCCACTCTATATTTCTCTTTATTTTTCTCCATATTTCTAATCACCTTCTAATATATTACACAATTTACTCACTTCTTTTGTATGACCTTGGACTCACCCTGCTAAAATGTAAGCTCCCTGAAGGCAGGCATTTTGCTGTTTTCTTCACTGCTGTATCCTCACCGTCAATAAAATTAATTAATAAGCTGCACATTTTGATTGTCAATAAAGTAAGACTTCAGAACACAAAATTTAGCAAAGCAAGTGCTAAATCAACAGAAATGGCACATTTTATATAATGTGAATGAAAACTTGCTGGTTTTTCTGTTAGTCTCCTTTAAGCAGCAAAGTAGACCTTCAGCAGGGTCAAGAATATTAAAGGGATGTGTCTCAATTGACCAAAATAGCTCTACTTAGGATCGGAAAGTTCAAGACTGTAGAGGCAATGCCATTTCTATGCTATTTCTTTTTTCAAAAGAAAAATCCATTTGTAACACAGAGTCCTCCAGAGATTTGTCACCATTTGCTAGGCTTCAGTCCAAAAAGTGTCAAGACTGACCTAGCCAATTTCCAGAGTCACATAGTCATTACTTTTATCACTTATGAAAACAAGAAGACAATTTCAGTCCCCTAAACACAGTGGAAAATCAATGATTCTAGGATCATTTTCAAAGTTGACAATATGAATCCAAGTCCTTATTAAAAGGAGAAATAGATAATGAGATCTATTCTCTTTAGCACCAGTGGCACTCCCTAGAAGTTGTGCCTTTAGGAGAAGAAATCAGTACTTTCAGTTCAACAAGGTACTGTTTAATGCATTATCTCTTTACTACAAGTGCATTACTTTATGCGGTCATTATTTTATTTTTTTCTTTTCACACTAATTTATTAAACCCCTATGACGTGTTTCTTTGATAATATTTTTATTTCCTTTAAAATTATTTATTAAATGCCAACAATGTACCAAACACTATGCTAAGCACTGGGGATATATTATCCCAAATATATTGTGGGTTGGTTTTACAAGTCATATTTCCTGGATTGCAAACATAGGATCATAAAAATAGAGAAAATACTATTTGCTGGTTCTTCCCCCTCTTTTTATTGACACCTTCATCCACTTTTCAAGTTTCTGCCCAGCAATTTGTGTAAAATCAAGGAAATGATTCCTGTATGTTTATGAGCCAAATCCTCTGCACCTCCATTTTTCTTTTTTTTTTTTTTTTTTTTTTTTAAGGGAATTTCACTCTAGTTGCCCAGGCTGGAGAGCAATGGCATGATCTCGGCTCATCGCAACCTCTGCCTGCCGGGTTCAAGTGATTCTCCTGCTTCAGTCTACCAAGTAGCTGGGATTACAGGCATGTGACACTACGCCCAGCTAATTTTGTATTTTTAGTAGAGACAGGGTTTCTCCATGTTGGCCAGGCTGGTCTTGAACTCACGACCTCAAGTGATCCGCCTGCCTTGGCCTCCCAAAGTGCAGGATTACAGGCGTGTGCCACCACGCCCAGCTGTCCTCTTTTATTCTCTGGCCCTCTGTGGAGTGGCCCTCCTGAAAAGTAGCTGTCAGTGCCTGACCAAAAATGCAGCACCAGGGTGCTTCTTATGCTCACCTATCGTTTCTTCTACCTCTGCATGTGAAGCTTTCGGCTATGTTTGCCCATTTTTTGAAGATGTAGTTATCTTCACAAAGGAGCACTGCAATGCATGCTGGCACCAAGGTGCTGTGATAATCAAAATCAATCCATTGGAGCAGTGTTCTTTCACGAAAATCTGTCCCGTTTTGTGAGGTTACCTACATTGTATGCTTTCACCATAATGTTCATCTGTGTTCCTAGGATCTAAGATAGATTTCATAGAAACTATTTGCAGCATATCAGGTGCCAGAAGATTAGAAGTGATAATGACAATTGCAGAGGATTTAATAAGAAGACTATTTACAAAGGAGTAAGTAGGGTATAGAGAAATGCTTAAGTAGTATCCTAGGACTAAACACAGTGCGGGTGGAGAGCTGTGAAATTCCAAAGTTTGAAGAGGCAGAGGGGAGAAGAGATCACCAGGGTTGAGATGGAGAGAGTTATATGTGATGTCGGATTGGAGACACTTTGACAGTTGTTTTAACCTTTGAAGGAGTCTGACAACTTTAGATGGCATTGCATAAGAAGAGCTAACAGAACAAACATCTCAGCTTCAATTTTTCTTCTCTCTGATCTCCTACTAGGATTCTCCATTTGCCAGACTCAACTGAAAGCAAGAAAGCAAGAGAACCCCTTGAAACAGTTTGCACACTCTGGCCCCTAAGTTATACAGCAGGGTGGAAAGAGGTGGCAGTAGTAACGGACAGGCCACTCTTATTCCAGATTTTAACTCTGCTCCATCTCTGTGGAATATATTTTGGAATATACATTCCAAATAGGAATATATTTTGCTGTCGGTCTAAATCTCCTCTCTGCTTCAATACTTAGCTGAAGTTTGTGGTCCTTGTGCTTTCATTTCCCAAAGTTGATATTTTTCCCAAAATGACCTATGTACCTTTTCTCAACAAATTAACACTTAAATAGAGTTCGTGGCTTCATAGCCACTATTTCAAGCAGAGGAATTATTAACTCATCTATTCCCCCCAACTATTTAATCCCCTAATATTATTAGCCTGATTTATAGATGAGAAATTTTAGGCACAGAAAAATAAATCTCTCAAGGTCATACAACTAATAAGTGGCAAAGCCAAAATTCAAATCCAGCCAACCAGCCCAAACTCTAGTACACTGTTTGGAATAAAAAATATTTTATTATGTACTTAAAATAGTCTATATAATTATGTGAAAAAGGAAATAATCTCTCTACACGAAGAGGTTAGGTTCTATTGGCAGAGATACTCAAATGTAATAAAGAAAGTTTTAATATAGAGATATTCATGTAAGACTATAAGGGCTCAAATCTACCTAACCAACCTCAGTCTAGGGTGGGAGAAAAGAATCAGAGAATGTACCCAAGAGGAAATCATTACTGATATTTGGAGGGCAAAGTTTAGTAATTTGTACTTTAACCTGAACACAACAAGGAACCACTAGATGAGTTAATGCTGGTGGATTACATAATTAGGTTATTACTTTTAAAATAACATTCTGATGGTAAAAGTGCAGATATAAATTATAGTGTAAATATACCATTTAAAAATTATTTGTCTATATTAATGTATATTTAAGTGTATGAATGAATACTTATTTGTCCTGTTTTTAAGATTTAAGCTTATTGTTAAACATTCAAATATTTTTATATGAATTTTATGGGAAATACATGGGATCTAGTAATGTTATCTTTTAAGGTTATCCTTAGTATATACATATATTATAGAATATAATTTTTATTATATAAATTTTATTATAAAAATAAATGTAAATATTATATATAAGTATATATAAATTATGTGTATATATATATATCAATTCTACTCATCTGAAACTAAAACAAACTGAAATAAACTGATTCAAGAATTCAAGATATTCATTTTTTTCATAATAACCATTGATCAGGAGTACTTTATTCCTTTCCGTATTTTATGAGATTATGACCTTGTTTGGAATACTTTTGATTCTGAAGTTCACACTTATTAACTGTTATTTAAAATCCATTACAAAAATCATTATTGGAAGCATCAATACTAATTTCCATTTGATTATTTTGTGTATGGGAAAAATTTACCAACATAAAGTCAGTGGGTCAAAAACTTGCTTGTGCAGCCATATCACTAGAAATATGACTGTAACACAAGCAGTAATTATCCACATTCCATTCTTATCAAAAGCTTCCTGGACACAATTTATTATATTCAATTGCATTTATCCAATTACTAATAATAGCCCGAGGAAGATTAAAATTGTAGTCACCTAGATATAAATTTCTTATTTTAATTTCAATATCTATTAAAGAAATGTTAGTAGGATGAAGACTTCAACCTCTATAGACGTTTGTGTCAAGGATATCATTCTTTTCTGCAAGGAAAATGCCTACAAGTTAGAATTAATAATGTATTTTTTAAAAAATTAAATAATCTTAGGTTAAAATTCAACCCAAATTAAGACACTTCTATCTGATTTCAACAATTGTCTCCAGGTTTCAAACTTCACGAAGGTAGAAGCCCTATCTTAGACCCAGTGTATCCCCAGTACTTAGCAAAGTGATTGACATAAGTCATGAGCTGAAAAACAATTATTTCAAATGTAGTTGAACTTAACTGTTTTGATGTGCATTTGGTATTTTTCATTTAAATGACTGTAGTCTCCTATTTTCTATACAGTATTCACTGGCTACTCAATACATGACATTTAACAGTCACATACATTACATAATAGTATCCAGCTAGCAAAATAGGTATTTACTATGTTAATCATCTTTATAGGATAAGTATTGAGCAGTGTTTTACCAATTTTTTCCTCTGTTTTCTTAGAATTTAAACCAATAGACATCTCACAAGAAGCTCTTAAATCTTTTTATACTTATTAGAAATGGACAAAGATCAGCTCTAGCAGTCAGGTTTCCAAGCGTTTAAAGTGACATGAGCCACTTTAAGTTATTTTAAACAAGAAGACTTTATTTAATGATTTCAGTGCTTCCAAAATCTTCGGAAGGACTCGTGAAGCAGATTCTATTCTGTACTCTGCAGGGACTCTCAGAACCATATAGAACTGGTTCCTTGGGGGAGCTGCCATTTCTGAGACTACCACAGGAGCTCTGTTAAAAACAATAAGTCTCTGCCACTGCCCTGAAAATGGGCACCAAATACTGCTGGAAAAAACCTGCTAATTTGCAAGAACTTGCTGCCAGCAACAGGAGCCAGGAGCTGCCAAAATTGAGGATTTGACTGCCTACTGCCTTCTGACACTGGTCCTGAGTACTTCTAGTAGGCTGAAACTCATTTTCATAAAAAATGATAGCTGCAGAGGAGTCTGAGAAATGTAGACTTTGTTTTATAACCTCTCCAAGGGGGGGGGGGGGGGAAGTGAACAGGAGATCCAGTTTAGAAACATGCATATCAAAATCAATTCCCTTTTGTAAGTCAAGTGTCTTCATTCATACTTTGAGGAGGGGAGGGGTCACAGTAGAAGCAACTTAGTGAAAAAACCAAAGCAAAGACGATGAATCTAGACAAATTGGGTAGAAGTATAGCTCTGACACTTGTGAACATAAGCCAGTTATATGCCTTCTCTGAGCCTCTGTTTCCACATTTTAGAGGAGCATCCAGTCTTCCTCACAGAATGATTACGAGAATTATATTAGACATAAATGTAAAAGTACTTCATAAATATTGATACAGACACGAGACAGGAAAATACTAGGTAGAAGAGGGAGGTTCCGAACAAGGGCCACACCCTCAAGCCTGGGACCGCGGCGCAAAGTGAGAACATGCATTCCTGTTTTCACACTTGAATGTTGCTTTTTGGCCTGCTCCGCACCCCATCCTGTACCCATAAAAACCCCAGGCTCTACTGCAGAGGGGCAGCAGAGCCGGAGAGCCGCTGAGCAGCAGAGCAGAGCAGCAGAAGAGAGAAGAGAAAAAGCAGCTGAATGCCAGAGAGTAGCAATTTGACTTCAGAGGGCCAGCTTGACAGCAGGACTCTGGAGAAGTGTTCGGCCACGGACAAACTGAATAAAATCCCCCACATTCACCACCCTTCAATTCCTTCATGCGACCTGATTCTTCCTCGACACTGGACAAGAACTTGGGTACCAAGAGGGTGGGTGCAAAAGGCTGTCACCTGACCTTCCACTGAGCTGTTAAGCCATCCATGGACGGCAAAGCTAAAAGAGCACACTGCAGCTATCCTGCCGGTGCCCAGAAGCACTCATGCCGGCCTCTGCACCTGCTCATTCACCTGCATGCTCCCCGTCCTGTGAGGAATTGAGAGCTGTGGGCTGAGTACACGAGCCAACCCAAGGGGACTATCCCATTTCAATAGCAGGTACTAAGCAATTAAAAGAAGATATAATCAGTAGGAGTTATCAAGGCAAAATTAAATGACGTTATATTTCAGTTGCTGTTACAGCTTCAGTGCTAAATACATTTTATTTTATTCTAATTTTTGAAAAATGGTGATCTTTTTTATATAGTAAGTTACTGCAATGTCTCATTTCACAACCAACTGGGATTTAATGGACTGGAAACATTAGATCAAGTTAAATCCCTCTAAATATTTGTGGCATCATGTCTTATTGTAGTATAGACTCCATAGATCCTATAAGAGACATTGTTCTAATAAATAATTAAAGCCATATTTGAATTTATTTGTTTTCTGTCATTTATGTGTCTATTTTTATGAAGTCTCGAGTGCTTCCTATATTTACATTGGAAGGCTTTTTAAATTTTGTGATTTTTGTGATCTTGTGGAGATACGGTGCTTGGTTGATTTTCTAGTTGGTCAAGTCTCTGCGAAGTAGATTTTTAGCCCTGGACAGTAAAGAATAGAAGCTTCTCGGTCAGTAAGCCCCATAATAACAGCTAAAGTGTTGCTAGGGAATTACTTCTCACTTTGTGTTGTCATTTAGATTGAAAAAGCATAAACTCTTAATTATGTAGTGTGATTTACTATTTTAATTGAGCTCCAGTTGCCAGTGTGATAAGATGACGTTATAACAGTATAACACTGGACCCCTAGAAATCAATAAATATAGTAGAATTTTTTTACTGCCCCCTCCTTCCTACTCACCAAATCAATCGCTTTTTACCTTTTGTTTTTTATGAAAGTTCTTCAATTCATTTTATTACCTATCAAAAGTGAAATGTCTCTTTTTTTTTTCCTGAGGCATATAGTTGTTTGATATTTCAAAACTTTTTGCTGATTTTATTTTTCATTGTTTTGTATCCAGGACACTCACATACTCTATCTAACCTTCTAGGCCCCAAATTTAGAGTAAAATTTATACAGTTGTAGAGAATGAGGACTAACAAAGTGATTAGTAAAGACTATTAGGATTTGTACACTGTTGATTTTGTCACTTTTCACATTGTGGGACAAGTTTTATAAAACCTCAGTATGAATCACTTGAGAGAGTAAAAAGGAGAATAACAGGTTTGATTCCCTTTTCTTGTGAATCAGGAGCACCTCTCTAGGCATATTCATACAAATTCTATTTACCAGACAGAGGAGTTTGGACACGCTTGTCTCTAGATTTTTCTCATAAAGTACATCTGTGTCTCACACCCAATGCATCCACAAGCTTGCAACGTCATGGATGCTGGAGGATTGCTTATCCTCAAAAGACTTTGTGATCACTCATTGGGGAGCATGGAACAAACCTGAGAGAACTAAGGCTGTCCCAGTACATGGCCCCTAATGATATCAGGGTAACAACTGTTGCCTGTCCTCTCTGATAGTTTCCAAGTACTTTTATTACTGTACTTTTCCAGCTTTGCCTTGTATTGGAAACACAAGTGCTAGGAAGAAGTATTTTTCTTCTGCACAGATCAAGAAATGAAATTTTCCCCAGTGTCTAGCAAAAGACTCTAGCTCATTTTACAGCATTGATTTCATAATTCAGTCTTCTACAGAGTCATTTACTGTAATAGATGTTAGAAAACACCCACAGTCTTGAAGAAAGAGAGGTGACTTTGGCTATACAATGAGGGTCATTACATGAAAGGAAGAATGATGGAGACTTGTGAAAAATTTAGGGTTCATCTTCTGAGCTGAGTGTAGTGTATGACTAAGGCATTGTAGATATGTGATCCATTCACTATTTGCTTATTATACCAGACTGAATTCTTTTCCTATGCTGGGTACCATGTAATAGAAAATATAAATGGCAATTGTCAAGTCAACACTTTTGTGTTCTGTTTATTGATTCAATCAGCTTTCATATATGACTGTGCATTGTCATTTATAACCTCAATTGATGACATTCAATCCTACAAGGAGTCTTTTAAAGCAGATAAGCATTTAAAGGGAGGGATATAAAGAAGCAGAAATTAGAAAACTGCAGATCTATTTTATGTACCTAGCAATATAATCCCATTCTTTGACAATTTTTTTTTATATTGTTGTTTAAATTTATACTTGTTTTCTTTTAGAGTTGACAGTTTACCCAGGAATCTCATAGTAAAGTGTAGGTTTTATAAAAATAGATTGAGTTGTTTAGGTTCAAAACCAAGGAGAAAATCTTAACCTTTACCTTTCCTTTACCCTGGGTGTCTAAAATATCACTGGATCTTGTATGGTATTAATCTCTTGCCTTTGAATCTGACCATAAATAATTGAATTTAGTTACCTATCTTCACCTAATTGACACCATAGAAGTAGTTTCCTAATGCATAGCCTTTATTCATTTTCTCCCCCTTACAGTTTATCTTACCATGTTGTCACTCAGAGCAGATCTTGGTCCTCCAGGCTCAGAGGGCTTCCTTATCTACCTTGTTGAAATCAAATTAATCCCAAATCCTTCAGTTTAAATGTAAAAGCTCACCACTTCATTATTCATACTTACCTTTCTGATTTTCTTCAACACCACACACACACACACACACACACAACACACACACATGTACACATTCATTCTATGCACTTTCATCCTTCATATTTGGGCGCTTCCTCAAATGACACCTTTCCCCACCCCCCACATTTATCCGAGGAAGGGCTAATTTCACTTCTTATCTTCCCCCAAAACTTTACATATTCAAAATTTTAAATTAATCTCACCCACACACCACATGCCCGAAGTAATGACTATATCTGTTATGCCTTCAGAGTTCTATAAGATTATGAGCTGCTTGAAGATAAAACCTCTACCTTGCTGGATTTTTAATTCTCAAATTTAGCATAGAGTTCAATGTATTCTAAATGGATGTTGGTGGAAATGATTTTCACTGAATTAATTGGCCATGTTCCATCATGATGTTGCTCTGGCTTTCTTTTAGGAACATGGAATACCAATCAACATGGGCTATGCTGTGGCCCCACATCACTCAGGGGTCTACCCGGTTCACATTCAGCTGTATGCAGCTTGGAAGAAGGTCTGGGGTATTCAAGTCACCAGCACTGAAGAATATCCACATCTGAAACCTGCCCGGTACAGAAAGGGCTTCATTCACAATAGCATCATGGTGAGCACAAAGGGCCATGTATATTAAAAGATGTTAATATCTACATGTGGAATGAAAACAGAGGGCCCTTTCCTCTAAGGATGTAACCTCAAACCTCTTTTACATGATATTCAGAAATGACCAACATATCTCAATGGTGACTGGTTATGCATTAACACATCTTTTGGCTATAGGCTTGCTCCTAAGCTGTGGAGTGGCTTTGGCAAATCCAAAACAAGCTGAAACTAAGAGGAATGAATTATGTAGAGATTATCCACTGTAGTTTCAGTGTTGAAATTTTGCCTGGGGGTTCTGTACTTTTCCTAGGAAATTTCTCATTATCTATTTCGTTGAGTGGTTTTACTGAGAGTTTTACAGGCAGAGTAAGGCTCCACGGATCAAGAAAACACCTCTCAAGTTGTTATTCTGTCAACAGACAGAATGTAACAAATAGCATCTGAGAGTTAAATTTATCCACTCAGTTTATTTTGGCTTTCAGACACTCAAAAGTATCTAAGAATACTGCTCTTTTTTGTTTTTGTTTTTGTTTTTGTCTTTTCCTTACATACTCCAAAAAGGGAGGTATGTGTTTTTCTTTTCAGATATAGTAATTGAAAAATAATAGGATGTAGGAATCCTATAAATGCCAATAAAACCAATTGGATTTTAGATGGCAATTTACAATCATTCATTGGTAAAAAAGTATATATTACTCACTTTGAGATAAAATAGCCCATTTTAAAACAAGTATCCCTACTTCTAGTGACTTAGATGATGTTTTCATAATTAGTTGCCAAGATCAGAGCATTGGTTTACAAACTGTTCTCACTCATTTAAATATTTACACCTTCCTAATTCATTATTCATATTGCTGTTAAATCCATCTATCATCTATCTATCTATGATTTATTTTTCTATCTAACCACTATCTGTGAGTAAAGCAACCGCACACACACATATCTAACCAGAGCTGACACACAATATTTATTAGTCGTGAAGCTTTATTTTATTGTAAATTGGTACCAGAAGGCCTGAAGAAGCCTCAAATTTAAGAGAAGCTATTGGTAATGCAAATAGTGACATTAGATGGCCATAGAAATCCAGAAGGTATAAACAGAATTACTCACATAATTTCAAATCATAGTGAAAATACTCAGGTTTCTCTTTACCCTTCCTTTATCTTCTGTGTCCAAAACATCACTGGATCTTGTATGGCATTAATTCCTTGCCTTGAATGACCATTCAACATATTATGAAATAAAAGCGTTCTTTTTAACCAATATTATATGCATTTATTTACTTTAAATTTAAGATTAACCCTTATGATAATTAAGCAAATAATTAAAAAAAAAAAAAAACTCTAGGCAATTAGATGCATTTGTCCATTAAATTACCAGTAGTTTGTTATTCAAAATATGATTTTGGAATAAAATAACTTATTTGCTTTCTTTATTAAACATTCAGATTTACAGAAGAAACAACCACAAAATATACCAGAAGTAATCACTAAATAATTTGACTATTATGTGATAAAATTTAAATTCAGAGTGTAGTGAAAACAAAGTTAGTGTGGAAGGGGTTATGAAAACCGATTGTTTGAATCCCAGAACTTGAATACCTTTACAATGCAGGACTTGATTTTAGAAGCAAGGAGAGTGATGGCCTAATGGCATGAAAGATGTAACCTTGGAGAATTTCCATCTTTGGATGAAATTAACCCTAAGAAGGCTTTGCGTTTTCTGTAATCATTTAACATAACACAGGTGGTGGGTTAGATTTATAAAACCAACTGAAAATTATTTTACCTTCATTTTTTATGCCTTTGATATGGAAACTTCCTTAATATTTACAGAATTACACCAACATCAACTTGTGATTATAATAAGATTTTGACTTTAGCAACCAAGAAAATCCAATAGGAAATTACAATTTGCAGATTCTAAAGTTATGAGATAGTGGTGAAGTTCTTAATTAAATCATGTCTGTGTGCTGTTTTTCCCCTCTTTTACTCAGGTCCTCCCTCGACAGACTTGTGGGTTGTTCACTCACACTATTTTCTACAAAGAATATCCAGGAGGACCCCAAGAACTGGATAAAAGTATCAGAGGAGGTGAACTTTTTCTCACAATCCTTCTAAACCCAGTATGTATTCTATGCATGCATCTTACAATAAGATTAGCCTTTTCAAATGTGTTTTATTTTCCTGTCTTTTAAACTAAATAATATTTATTTTCTTTATTTACAGCACATCTTACTGGTCATGCATTTAAATCTACATTAAAATACTTTTATTGATGACATTTGACTTTGGGGACTGAATTTTCAGTAGATTTGATTACAAAGTCAGGGTTTTTACTTTGTAATGTGGGTAGTGAAAATTTATTTCTAGCAGTAAAAGAGTAGCAATGTTTTCCACTGTTATTTTTTTCAAGTGAGGTCTTTCAGCTTTATGAAGGTACAATTGACAAATAAAAATTGTTTATTTTTACAGTACAACATGATGCTTTGCTATATGTAGACATTGTGAAATAATTAAATCAACCTAATTAACATACTATCATCTCTCATTTTTATTATTTTTGTAACAAGAACATTTAAAATATTTATTCTCTTAGCAATTTTTAAGTATAAAATATGTT
>NW_012106408.1:692668-694733 GCF_000951045.1 Mandrillus leucophaeus
TCACGCCATTCTCCTGCCTCAGCCTCCCGAGTAGCTGGGACTACAGGCGCCCGCCATCACGCCTGGCTAATTTTTTGTATTTTTAGTGGAGACGGGGTTTTACCGTGTTAGCCAGGATGGTCTCAATCTCCTGCCTCATGATCCGCCCGCCTCGGCCTCCCAAGAGTTAAACTTTTTTAGATCTTACGTATAAGTGAGATCATGAAGTATTTGTCTTCCCGTGCCTGACTTATTCACTTAGCTATGTCCTCCTGGTTCATTTATGTTGTCACAAATGACAAGATTTGCTTCTTTTTTAAGGATGAATGATATTTTATTTTATATATAGATACATACATGCACCACATTTTATTTATTAATTCATCTGTCAATTGATACATAGATTGATTCCATATTTAGGCTATTGTGAATAATGCTGCAATGAACATGAGAATGCAGATGTGTCTTGAACACACTAATTTCATTTCCTTTGGCTATATTC
Source organism: Mandrillus leucophaeus (assembly GCF_000951045.1). Classification (NCBI taxonomy): domain Eukaryota; kingdom Metazoa; phylum Chordata; class Mammalia; order Primates; family Cercopithecidae; genus Mandrillus; species Mandrillus leucophaeus. The sequence continues at coordinate 693,150 of NW_012106408.1, forward strand.
CCAGTAAAGGGATTGTTGGATCATATGGTAGTTTTTAAGGAATCTCTATAGTATTTTCCACAATAGATGAAGTAATTTATATTTCTACCAACGGTGGTCAAATGTTCCCCTTTCTCCACATCTTCACCAACTTTGTTATCTTCAATCTTTTTGATAATATTCATTTTAACAGGTGTGAGATGATATTTCATTATGGTTTTAATTTGTATTTCCCTGATGATGAATGATGTTAGAATTTTTTCATATACCTGTTGGTCATTTGTATTTCTTCCTTTGAGAAATGTCTTTTCAAATATTTTGCCCATTTTTAAGGGAGGTTATTCTTTTTCTTACTATTGAGTTGTTTGAGTTCCTGATACGTGTTTTGGATATTAAGCATTTGCAGATATATGGTTCTAAATATTTTCTCTCACTCCATAGGTTGTCTTTTCAGTCTATTATTTATGTTCGTTGCTGTGCAAAAGCTTTTTAGCTTAATGCAATCCCATTTGTTTATTTTGCTTCTGTTGTCTGGGCTTTGGGATTTATATATTAAAAAGAAGAAGAAGAAGAAAAAGAAAAAATCATTGCCCAGTCCAATGTCAAAAACTTTTTTCCCTATACTTCCTTTTAATAGTTTTCCAGTTTCAGGTCTTTGATTTAAGCCTTTAGTCCATTTTGAGTTGATTTTTAAATATGGTGTGAGATAAAGGGCTAATTTTGTTCTTCTCTATGTGGATATTCAATTTTCCCAACATCTGTTTATTGAAGAGACTGTTATTTCCTCATTCTGTGTTCTTGCAACCTTTGACAAAAACCAATTGACTGTAAGTGCATAGATTTATTTCTGGACTGTTTGCTTTGTTTCAGTGGTCTTTATGTCACTCTTTATGTCAGTACCTTGCTGTTTTTATTGCCATAGCTGTGTAGTATGGTTTGATGTTAGATAATATGATGTCTTCAGCTTTCTTCTTGTTTCTCAAGATTGCTTTGACTATTCTGGGTCTTTTGTGGTTCCATAGAAATTTTAGAATTGTTTTTTGTATTTCTGTGAAAAAGTCATCAATATTTTGACAAAAATTTCATTGAATTGGTAGATCATTGTGAGTAATATGGATATTTTAGCAATACTAATTCTTCCAATCCTAAGTATTTTTTTGATGCTATTGTAAATGGGATCCTTTCTTGTCTCTTTTTCAGATACCTTGTCAGTGTACGGAAACTAGTGATTTTTGTAAGTTGATTTGGTGTACTGCAACTTTACTGAATTTATTAGTTTAACAGTTTTTTCAAGGAATATTTAGAGTTTTCTACATAAAAGATCATGTCATCTGCAAACAGAAACAATTTAACTTTTTTCTTTTCCAATTTGGGTGTATTTTTTTTTCTTTCTCTTGCCCAGTTTTTCTGGCTAGAACTTTTATTATTATATTGAATAGAAGCAGTTGGGGTGAACATCCTTCTCTTGCTCCTGATCTTAGTAGAAAAGCTTTCAACTTTGTACAAGTAAAGATGACATTAGCTGTGAGTTTGTAATATATGGCACTAATTGTGTTGTGATGCATTTTTATACCTAATTTGTTGAGCTTTTTATGATGAACGGAT
>NW_012106408.1:696053-699734 GCF_000951045.1 Mandrillus leucophaeus
TATCAGAGGAGCCTAGGAGGCCCATAAGTTGAGTTTGCTTGTGGCTGGAGATCTCAGTAGGCACACTTATTTCAGTTTCTAAAAGTGGCCACAATATAAAGCTGAATTAAAACTTGACAGCTTTGTATTATCTTTGTATACTAGGATGACCTGAAGCTCATTTTTTAAATCTTTGCTAATTTTTCTTAATCTAAAATAGAGAGCTTGACCCTTTTGTGTGTGTGTCTTTTCATCTTTTATAGTTGTAATTTTATTTCCTGTTATAAATAGAGGTACGATGGTATAGCAGTGTGGGAATCCCAACATTATATAATGTTGTGATTATTTCAGCTTTCTAATTTCTTCTCCTGTAATGATTCCATTTTTGAGGTCTTAGGAAAGCATGTCCTCATTCATGTCCCAGTGTATACAGAAAATATGAAATAGTGAACCTTATGCTATGCCCACTTTGCTTCATGGAAGAAAGTCTTGTACTTGAATAAAAAGATATACTTTGAACAAAGCTATAGCTAAGTTGGCTATGGTAAAGCTCTAGGTGTGTTTAAAATAAATTACATTAGATAATTCATATACACTATTTTAAATTCCTAAAAAAAATAAAAACTCACATTGTATGAAAATAGAAACTTCTAAATTTGATGGGAAGATAGGAAAGTGAGGGCAAATATGCTTTGTCAGGTTATGAGTAATTAAACTGTCTTCCCCTACAACTGCATGACTGTTAAAAACAAAACAAAACAAAAGGTCTGTTGGGTATAATGGCACCACACTTGGAACAGGAGCGTGGATGCTCTATGCTCTTCAGCAAGAAACTTCATTTCTCAGAACTTGCTTGTACTTCTGAATAACAAGCTAGTTGAATTAATCCTCAATGTACCTCAAAAGTATTCCTACCAAACCTATATCTGAGATATTTCAATTTTTGTGCATATTTCAAAATGGACATCTTTTGTATATATATTTTTAAAAAATCAGGGATATTCTAAAATAATTTTTAACAATTGAGATGTAAACATTAATTAAAGCAAGTGGAAACCTCTCTCTTCATTCCTTTCCTTAGCGAGAATTTAATCTCAGCAGAGGTAAGGGTCACTTCATCATACCCTTTTCATTCTGGGGCTACATTCCTGACACATATCTTCCCTAGTCATGTCCTTAGGGTAAGTTAGTAATTTTCAGAACACTGGCCATTGCCTCCCCTGGACCTCCTGTCCAGGTGTGATTGTTACTGGTGTTTATTACTTGAATATTTGTCTGACTATTTGTCAATAAAGACATAGATTATGCATCTGTTTTTAAATATTTTGAACCCAGTGTCCCTCATAGAGCCTAATTTGGAGATTTGTACTTAAAATAAATCTCAAGATTTTAAATAACATAAAAGACTATTTGGCTTCTAGTATTTCCATGTTTACCACTTGTGAACTAACCAAACTATACTAAGTTTTATAAACTTCACTTTTAAAAGCTTATCATTGCTACACAGATTTATTTTAATTTTAGGCAGAATAGGATAATCAAAGATGGGGAGTTTCAGGAGGCTTCTTCTATCCAGTCACAAAGTATACTTGCTTTGTCATTGTAAATTGATGGTGAGCTCAAAATATGATACATAGGTAAATGATAGAGACCAGGATAGACACAGCAGGAATAGATGGTCAAGAGGGTCAAAAGGGTCAGTAGTATGGATAAGATAGCACATCCTAATATGGGATGAAGTATAGATCAAGCAAACAGTAGTCCATAAAGATGACTGTTTAAGGAACAATGTTGCTCAAAACAAGGACTATGTGTCGCCTCAAGCAGTCTGAGTAGATACTGCACAGATCTCAAGGGAAACAGACTACAGGTAGCATCTGGTAGAGCCCAGGCCAAATGGAGCTTACTTCCCAGCCTTCATAGGGAGAAGTTATCAGATGCCTTAGATGGGGTTCTCCAGAGAAACAGACCCAATAGGATTTAGATAGATAGATAGATAGATAGATAGATAGATAGATAGATAGATACAGAGAGAGAGAGAGAGAGAGAGAGAGAAAGAGATTATAAAGAAGTGGCTCATGCAATTATGAGGGCTGTCAAGACCCAAGATCTGATATACAGTCGAGAAGCTGGGGAGACCCAGGAAAACTGATGGGACAGTTCCCGTCCAAATGCCAGCAGTCTCAAGACCAGTGAAAGCCAAGATTGCAGTTAGAGTCCAAAGGCAGAGAAGAAAAAACAGTGTCGCAAAGTGAAGGCAGTCAAGCAGAAGGAAATTCCTTTTACTTAGCTTTTTTGTTTTATTCGTGTCTTCAACAGCTTGAATGAAGTCTACCCATATTACAGAGGACTATCTGCTTTACCCAATACAAGGGTTGTGCACTGGACTAATTAAAATATTATTCTCATCCAGAAACACCCTCATGGACACACCAAAATAAGGTCTGACCAAATATCTGGCCATTTCATGGTCTGGTGGTCAGGTTGACACATAAGATTAACCATCACACCAGATGAGGAACTTAATGTGGGAGGCAGACTTGGAGTGAGTGAAAGAAAATCGGGAACACAAAGAAGGAAGAAGTGAATGAAAGAAAAGACAATTCACACTTGGTTTTTCTCCGTGTAAGTGTCTTCTCATAAACAGAGAGGTGATGGGGTATGATTAATACTTACCTCACTAATGTTGAGAAAGTAAATATTGCGGCTTCTTGATGATGAGTTACTATTTTGAGTTTAAGGTTCCAACAAGGCTGGCAAGGAGGAAGCCAGGAATGGTATGAGGAAAGAAGTAACCAGAAAAAGAAAACAATAAGCCAGGCTTCTCTGTTCCATTCTTTTCTTCTAATCATCACTTAATTCTTTGTCAGAGTAAAGAATATTTTCATATCTTTCACCCCAACCATGCTGAAGAAAGAACTATAAGTTAATTAATTTGAAAATTAAAATTATTGATATGAAATAATATGCTGACTCTGAAGAATATTTCTATTTAACAGAGCTGACTTTTAAAGGGGAGATCCATGAATACATTATTCTAGGTATCAAAGTCCCAGGGGAAATGTGTTTTTAGTGGGAAGTATTTAACATACGTGAAATCACCCAGAGACTACCATTTTCTCCACCTACTTTCCCAGCTGACTCTCAGTGTGTAAAAGTGATGTTTGTAGGAACTTATAAGTAGAAGAGGTGATCAATAATGTTAGGATAAATTCTAAAACATAAAAGTCAGTCTATACTAGATTTCCTTTTCAATTAATCATCTATACTTTAATCTTATAGAAATGCTATAGGCACAATGTATGACGTCTCTCTTGGATGGTAATTTTGTCTGTGGATTTGAAAATGATTGATAGTTTTCTGTACTTAGTATTGTTGTTTTTGTATGTTTATCAGTGGATGAATAAGGACATACTAGCTTGACACAAAGCTGACAGTGAAAGTAAATACACCAGACAGATTATGATATTAATATCTAGTTTTGGTTAGCATATTAGAATAAAAAAATCAAATCTAACAAGGTGGAATTTAAAAGGAAATAATGAAAAGCCTCTAATCATTTTAAAATAAAATAATAATATAATCTCACCATTATATAAGGATAAATATTATATAAGGATAAATTAAATCTGTCAGAAAGTTGTGTGGGCTGCAATCATGACATATTAAGTTCCTTGTTGTTGAAGCTGTCCAAACAGAAAT
>NW_012106408.1:700469-703341 GCF_000951045.1 Mandrillus leucophaeus
ATTTTGTGTTGGCCCCTCTACAATACAACTGTATCTATTCTGTGTTCGAAAGTCTCTGATATTTTTTTCTTTCTGCATTTTCAACAGTTTTTTTTTTTTTTTTAAATTCTGACTCTTACTGGCATTCAGAGATATATCTTGTTTTCATAGTTTGACAAATTTCAAAACATGTCATTATTTTGTAATCTACCATAAAACAGAAAATATGAGTTGGAATAAAGTTTTACATCTTGATTCACATATGAACTCCTGTTACTATTATGTATTATATTTTTTGATTCAGCCAACTACAAGGAATGGGGTTTCTTGATTTCCCTGGATACCAAGTTGCTTTGCCCAAATGAGCCTAACAATTGAAAATTAAATGATCTGAGGGTCATTTGAATGGGATTTCAAAAGCATACTTTGACATCTGTCTATTTAACATTCAGATAACTCTCTCTTATTTTTCTTAGATTCTTAGCATGTCTTCATCACATATTGATATTTTTCTGCACTGTTCCACACTTGTCAAATACTAACATGTATTTCCCTGGTGCCGAATCCTTCCTGTATTTTCAAATAATCTTTGTTCAGACAGGAAGAAATATAATTTAATCATGTATGAGGTGAAACAGCTTACACCAGGTAGTCCACCATCATTCAAGTTGAGACACTACCCTATAAAATATGCAGCAACTGAAAATAGTCAAAATAGTCGGGAGTCTTATCAGATGGTTTCCACAATAAATATAAAAGCTTGAAATTAATATGTCCTACAGGATTTAATTTTTTCTATTCATTTTAATTTCATGCTACACAAAGAGCAACATAAAAATAGAATTTTCTGTTTTCTTGACAAATAAGTTTCAAGAGGCTTAGATTTTAGAATGCTCTAAAATAGCAGTTCAGGAGCCAGAAAAGTTATTACACTTTTCAAAGTTCAGAGCAGTGCCTAGACTCACTAAACTTCACCTATTCTGTTGGCCACTTGCAAATTCAGGTGAACAAAAAATATGTGCCTGAAAGAGTGGTGTACTTGAAATTGACAGTAGAGTATAATGGAACTGCAATGATAAACTTCTCCGTGTGCTGTCTGCTGAACTTTCATACACCTAGTCTGGTTAATGAGCTTTCCTTCTCCGTGTATATCAATCTCTGAGTTCATGGAATCTAATAGCAGGTGCAGTACATTATGGATTAGTGCCGGCTCTTCAGACAGGTTAGAGAAAAGGCAACTGTGAGGCACAGGATAACATCAACATAAAATAACCTGAAACCAACTTTGAGGAGTTCTGTTTAATGCTGAAATAATATAGAGCTGGATATGCAAGGTAATTTATGATAAACTATTTTATGTGCAGAGCAACAAAATAAAATGCAAGCAATATCCCAAGTCTGTAGCAGATTATAAAGAACTGATTACTGATATCAAGGTATCCAAGTATTCTTTGATGATTTTGGCTTTGATTTCCTATAAACTCTGTGGTTCAAAGAATATTATGACAATGAGATAATATTCCACGGAGAGCAAAGCAATTATATATTCCATCAAAATATACATCTTCATAAAATAGTATATTAATATTTCTAACTTGGAGACCTAGGAGATTTTCTACATGTGTTCCAGGAGGATTTATATTTTTCTTTATCTTTTTTATTGATACATAATAGATGTACATATGTTGGTGGTGCATATGATAATTTAATGCATTCTGTATAATTTGGAAAGATTAAATCAATGTAATTGGGATATCCATTACCATAAATACTTGTCTTTTCTTTATGCTAGCAACATTGGAATTATTCTTTTTGAGCTACTTTGAAATACATAACAGGTAATGTAAACTATAGCCACCCTACTAATTTATCAAGCACTAGATCTTACTTCTTCTATCAAACTGTATGTTTGTACCCATTAATCAACCTCTCTTCACCCCCTAGCCCCTCTCCCGAACTCAGGGGTATTTATTTTTATAGAAATTAACTTCTAACTTTCCTACTATAGTGAAATCTACTTCTCAAGACAGGGACTTTGAAGCAATTAATGTTATTGGGAGCTCTGGGGCTTAGAGCTGGGGAGAACAGCCACCAACTGTGAGAGGAATGGACCCCTGTGGAGAATATAGATTGTGGAAAATTCTATTTCCACTCACTGAAAGACCTACAGTCACTTCCTTTTTTCCTTTATCTTCTTTTTTTTTAATTTTTTTTTTTCTATCCTTAAAGATTTGCAGGACTAACCTTTACAAAAGGACATGAATCACCACTTCTGTAAGGGGTTCACACTCACAGCAGGGATTTTGTAAAATCTAGAGTCAGCTAAGATCCATGGCCTCACAACATATGATATTATTCTTTCGTTCACAATGAAAATCAGGATCAGAGTTAGCATAAAGATGTAGAGAATGTGGGTAAATTTTGTGTTTTTTCCCTAGATTTTTAGTAGTAGTTTTGTTTCAATTTTTCACAATAGAATTTATTTAAAAATGAGTAGTTCAGAATGTAAAGTGTGCTGTAAAAAATGACCAAAATATTTTTGTCTCCTAAACTTGAACTCTGTCTTCTCATGAAATAAGAGATTTATTTTACTGTGTAGATATATCTCTTTCTAATACAATATTTGCTACAGGTTCTGATGGAATACAATTTGCATTGCTGTATATTTCCAGAACATGAAAAAATCCATAAGATTGCATTTTTTTTTCCAATTTTGTTTCCACAGAAAAATAAATGAAAGCTGCAATATTTTATTAGGGCAGTCTTTTCCATCTAGTATAACTGGCTACTTTAGTTTTCCCAAAGTTTGGAATGAAAGATAGTAAAATAGCTCTTTAGCATAAATAAACTTTCATCAGGAAAAGCACAGCCTCCTGTTTATATGGATGTTAGT
>NW_012106408.1:705621-713565 GCF_000951045.1 Mandrillus leucophaeus
TAGCAACATTGGAATTATTCTTTTTGAGCTACTTTGAAATACATAACAGGTAATGTAAACTATAGCCACCCTACTAATTTATCAAGCACTAGATCTTACTTCTTCTATCAAACTGTATGTTTGTACCCATTAATCAACCTCTCTTCACCCCCTAGCCCCTCTCCCGAACTCAGGGGTATTTATTTTTATAGAAATTAACTTCTAACTTTCCTACTATAGTGAAATCTACTTCTCAAGACAGGGACTTTGAAGCAATTAATGTTATTGGGAGCTCTGGGGCTTAGAGCTGGGGAGAACAGCCACCAACTGTGAGAGGAATGGACCCCTGTGGAGAATATAGATTGTGGAAAATTCTATTTCCACTCACTGAAAGACCTACAGTCACTTCCTTTTTTCCTTTATCTTCTTTTTTTTTAATTTTTTTTTTTCTATCCTTAAAGATTTGCAGGACTAACCTTTACAAAAGGACATGAATCACCACTTCTGTAAGGGGTTCACACTCACAGCAGGGATTTTGTAAAATCTAGAGTCAGCTAAGATCCATGGCCTCACAACATATGATATTATTCTTTCGTTCACAATGAAAATCAGGATCAGAGTTAGCATAAAGATGTAGAGAATGTGGGTAAATTTTGTGTTTTTTCCCTAGATTTTTAGTAGTAGTTTTGTTTCAATTTTTCACAATAGAATTTATTTAAAAATGAGTAGTTCAGAATGTAAAGTGTGCTGTAAAAAATGACCAAAATATTTTTGTCTCCTAAACTTGAACTCTGTCTTCTCATGAAATAAGAGATTTATTTTACTGTGTAGATATATCTCTTTCTAATACAATATTTGCTACAGGTTCTGATGGAATACAATTTGCATTGCTGTATATTTCCAGAACATGAAAAAATCCATAAGATTGCATTTTTTTTTCCAATTTTGTTTCCACAGAAAAATAAATGAAAGCTGCAATATTTTATTAGGGCAGTCTTTTCCATCTAGTATAACTGGCTACTTTAGTTTTCCCAAAGTTTGGAATGAAAGATAGTAAAATAGCTCTTTAGCATAAATAAACTTTCATCAGGAAAAGCACAGCCTCCTGTTTATATGGATGTTAGTCGGTAAATAAAACGTTTTTTCTCTCTATTTTGGGGCATGCAATATGTAAGTACTAGGTAGATAATGTTCTTCACATTTGGGGACAGTTTGCAAGCATTATCAGTGAATTCATAATAAGAAAAAAAGAAAAGAAAACACTCCTTGTATCAGTGTTTATATGACTAATGAGTTGGTGAGAAAGTAGAAGAAGTTGGTTAGTCTACAAAATTAAATTCGGAAATGTGTACTTTTTTGGTTTATTCTTTTTGGTTTGTTTGTGAGGTTTCACTCTACTGAAGAGTTCAAAATTCTGGATTTTATTATCTATTTTACAAATTTTATAACACCTAAATATTGGAATATGTCTTGTTTCTTTTCCTTAATATTTATTTATTTTAAGTACAGTGAATGAGAAAGACTCTTTTTGGATCACTTTAACTTATTTCACTTTCTTTGTTCCTATTTTATGTCCCTCTGGTTATTCCTCAGAGTTAGATACAGTGAAAATAAAAATACAAACTGTTTTCTAAAACATGTTGACATTTTCCTATTTTTATATTTGAGGAAAGCAAATACTTCTGGCTTAGCTTTTCCCTAAGTGGCTTATATGCAGATATGATATGAAGTATTTATGTAAATGCTAAATAATGGTGATCTGGAGTTCCATTTGACATGTCAGGGCTTATTCTGTATCAGAAGGCCTTGTATGTATAGCTTCTTATGCCTACAGTACTTTTCTATTAATATCTCTACTACTCTCACTTTAACCTCACTATTTATCTATCGAATTTCATCTCTGCTTTCTCTTTCTCATCCCCTGAGCCTGCTCATGGGTTTGGGTCAGATTTCATGGCTGTTTACATAGATAGAGTCATATGCATAATACAGCTCATGGTGGTACCTGTTTAGTGACTATCTTCTTCACCTCTACTATATGTATCCCTAGGCATAGAGTATGGGCTCAATAGGTTGAATAAATTAACAAACAAAAATTATGCCGTAACTGCATATGTCTACCACATGCCCTTTTGTTACCACTACGGAATGGATCTGAGTCACATGGCACTGAAGTGTGTTTGCAGTGGTAAATCTATACAGGTCTCCAGAAACCTCAATTGTTGTCTCCTCATAAGAAAGAATTCAACCAAGGGGCGTAAGGGTGACTGAGGCAAGCTTCAGAGCAGGAGTGAAAGTTTATTAAAAAGCTTTAGAGCAGGAAGTAAAGGAAGTAAATTACACTTGGATAAGGGCAAGCAGGCAATGTAAGAGATCAGTGCTTGGTTTGACCTTTGATGTGGGGTCTTGTACATTGACATGCTTCTGGGGTTGTGTTACTTCTCCCCTGATTTTTCCACTGGGCGAGGCTGTCCACATACACAGTGGCCGGCCGACATTTGGAAGCTGAGCATGCATGGTGTGTTTACTAAAGCTGTCTGCATGCTCACTTGAGGTGTTCTCTTACCAGTCAACAGTTTCTAGAGGAAGATCATATACCAGTTAAACCCTGCCATTTTGCCTCTTAATGTGCATGCCTGAGCCTGCTCGCTCCACTACTGAGATCTTATCAGGAAGTTGCTGATCACCAGTTTCAAGTGTTTTGATATGTCAGGAGACTACTTTTCCCTGGCACTGCTGCGACCGATTATTATTTTAGAGAGACAGTTAACAACCGCCTGACCATCACCCGATGGTGGCCAAACATTTCTGGTGACTGGAAGGTCGTGTGGGGCGGTAGGGTCTCCTGCCCTGCCTGTGTCTGACTAACTACCAATGCTTTTGCATGAGTTGTTTTTGTTGTGTCAGAAAAAAAAGGGAAATGAGAGAACAGGGGAGAGGAGTCAGGAGAAGAGGAGGAGAGAAAAGGAAGAAAATGATAAAAAGGGACAGCAGGAGAGTGAGTCGAGGGGAGCGGAGAAAAAGGGAAATGAAGGGGGAAAAAGAAAATGGGAAGTTTATTCTTGCCTCTTTCATGAAATCAAACAGGCAGCAGGAATGTTAGTGCATCATCTGATAACCCAAACTCAGAAAACCTTGTTTTATTTTATTTTTTTCTAGTTTACTAAGTAGCAAAGAATACGTCATCTAATTTCCTTGGGCTTCAGAATATGTCTGTAAAATGAGAGAAATAAATGTTGTTTCTCTTACTGTTTTACACAAACAGTACATGATGTGATAAAAAGCAAGCGATTTTATGTTTTAGAGAAAATGTAAATAATTTGGTTGCAATTGGTATTTGAAATGTCATTCTTATCATCAAATGATATTTGAGGCGTATTAGAAGCCCATGAGCGCTGGATTTATTTACAGCTTGAATTTTGCTTGATTGTTTCTCGCTGCTTGAACACATAAATCATGTGATAAAGACATCCTCTATTACAAAGGCTTTTAGTTCATTACATGTTTTGCTTCTGAAACTATTCTTGTGCTATCAGTTTATTAGGCTTTCTGAGCTATTTTTACGTGATAACATTTACATCATTATTTTTTATTCCAGTGAAACAAATGGAGTCATTGAACGCAATGCTTGCTTGGTTGGTCAAAACAATTTTTTTTTTTCCTTTGATTTTGTTCTCTACTAAAATACCTCAGATGTTTTTGGCAAAGGTTTTTGTTTCAGTTGCTAGTGTTGCTGGTTTTAAGGTCTTTTAATTTTTGTATTAATCGATACATTTTTGGAAACACTAAGTTCTTTGTTTATTGTCATTACAGACTGTTGCAGAAGTTTAGCTCGGATGAGGAATACATAGAATTATGGCAACCTCTGTGTTTGGTAAACATATATTAATGATATGAAAACTTAAAGCCCTTACTAGTTGTTAATTTTTACAAATAATTTAGAGGGCTGAGATGAATTTAATATAAATAAGAAATTCAACCCCAGAAATCAAATAGAAAACTTTAGACTGGGTTTCATCACCCATCACTAGCGGAAAGGATACTCTTCATGTCTGCAGTTATTGATCCTATGGATCTGTCTCCATTGAACTTCACACCTAACAGAACAGTCAGTGTTCAATTACCTCTCTGTGAGAACATTAACTAAAACTAGAGAAACAGCCTAGATATTTAGAAGTAAAGAAAAGGTCATGTTCTTGTAAATGGAAAGTTCTTGATGACTGCTAGCCTCCTCTAGCACTGTATGGAAATTACCAGCTTAAACAATGTAAAAGATAAGATTCCAAGCATGAAGTGTTTCCTTGATTTATAGTTGTCACTTGTAATGCAATTTAAGATATTCAATAATGCCATTCAAAGTATAAAGTGTAAGTAACAGAATCTTGCTCCTTTTTGAAGCTGTTATTATATCCACTTAAACTCTCTTTCACACACAGGTACACATTCAAATCAAATGTGAATAAAAGATGTGACTTGAAAATTGCCATCCTCCTGCAATTTCTTTTTAGAAGTCCATTCTGCAATTTACTTAACTTGCTCAAGCAATCAAATCTATACAGACAGAGCTTCCTACATGGGCTGAGATGTTATGCTCACATACAAAGCATTTGGGAATTATGAGCTATTGAGAAAAATAAAAAAGAAATTAAATATATTCCATTGCCCCAAATTTAATGCAGCTTTTACCAAATCTTTTGCTGAATGCATCTTGAATATATATATATCTCAACATATATTTATACATAATTGTTTATAATGACTGTGAATATTTACTGTTTAAAGTTTTGAAAAAGAAGTCCATCAGTGCCATGATAGTAACTTGCAGTGTGCAGTCATTGGCTCAATCATTATGGTTTTGTAAATGACTTTCTAGAGGATGGGTGACTTCCCAGTAATATCAAGAGATATTCCTTTCACCAGTGTGTAACTATAGTAGGTTCTATTATATATCTGTTGAATGAATGAATTCATCAGTAAGTACTGTCAACTCTCCTTCCAAATTATATCCCAATTATTTTCTCTCCATCTCTGCAACAACCCTGCAAGACAAGGCATCTGTTATCTCTCCTCCAGAAAAATTGCTGTCTCTCTGGTCACATAGAATCTGTTATCCCTAGAGCAGTTAAAATGTTATCATTAAACATAAAATAGAGTATGCCACAGCCATTCTTAACGTCTTCCAGTGCTTTCTCATTTAATCTTAAAATTAACTTCAAACTCTGGACCATGACCTGGCCCTCTGCCGCCCTCTCTGCATTTACTAAGTTCCACTCTGACCTTCACTTGCTACACTATAACCACACCATCCTTCTTTCCATACAGGCCTTCATACATGCCAGGATTGATTGTCCCTCAGGGCTTCTGTGCTACCATTAATTTCTTGAAACAAGTTGCTTCCAGGAATTTGGAAGCCTGATTTCTTCTGCCTTTCATGCCTCAGGTCAAAAGTTACCTCCTCAGAGAAGGGTTGCCCGACTTTTTCCAGTCACTCTCTATCACTAACTTGTCTTATTTTTTCATAGCATTTACCACTCTCTAAAGTTATTTATGTGTTTGTCATCTGTCTCCCTTTCCTACTTTCATTCCCCACCTTCATATCACCAATAATCCACTCCACATTAGCTCAGTAAGCCCAGCCACATTTTTATTGCTGTGGGAAATTCAGGGAGGAGACCGATGGCATAGAAATTGATTTGAATGTTAACCACTGTATGTTGTTGGATAAATATCTTCGTGAGCATTAGAAGTAATCTTTAGCTAAGATTTTAAATTTTTAATGTGCAAATGAGATCAATTCTGTATTGATCATTGTTTTTTTGTTTTGGCATACACAGATAACTTTATAATTTTTATGGAAACAGCATATACCTGAAGTATTTGTTAACAAAGACCATGATATCTGCCAGAGGAAGAATGGAGATTTTTATTTTCTAAAAAAAAGATACCAAAAAAAAAAAAAAACAAACCCAAAAAACAATCTGCAGACTGGGGAGGCACACTCTTTGGTAAAAGTTAAATTGTGCTCTCCAAAGAACAAAGTGAGAGTGCTTAAATAGAGAAAGTGCTCCCCTATGTTCTCAATCAGGTCCTTTTATGCAAATGAAGACTCCAAACTTGTTCATCTCTGATTGATCAAAATAGTTGATCTCTGACTGCGGGATTTCCAAGCCCACGCCAGAAGTCTCTGTCAGATGTTTCTTTCAAATGATCAGGGGAGGGGTGGGACAGGTTTCCAGCTGCAGTTTATCTTGGCAATGACAACAGGAACTTGTTTGGTTTGATTCTAGAAAGGGAGGTCCTGACACACTTTTACAACATCTTTCTGAGAACACAGTACATGATTGCTCCTTCACCCAGCATCGCAGCCCAATTCTGTTTTAACTTTGAGCACCTCAGTTAGCCATGAGGAGCCCATTTTGTCTGTCAGCCGGGGACATATTTTAACATTTTTTATAAAGTTTGCACAAGTTTGACTTAAAGAAAAATTTTATTTTACTTTTTCAAAATAATTATAGTAAGATCTGTCTAACATTAAGAAAAGATACCTTGTAATCATTTTCTAAGAAACATATATCTAAAACTGGAATATGACAGCAAAATCTGCAAAATTCCTGTGATATCCAAAGCCATCTTCAGTATCCACTCAAGTACTGACATGATTATTTTTAATGTAATAAATCTCTCTTTGTTCTGATTATTCATAAATGACATTTATTGTGTTTACCTTATTTAATCTTCCAAATGCTTTCTATGTATTAACTCACTTGAGCCTCCCATCAACCATGTAAAGTTGAGACTATTATTGTTTTTATTTTCTGGATGAGGAAACTATTCAGAGAAATTAAGAAATGAATTCAGTATCACAGAGCTTGTGAGTAGCAGAGTTACAGTGTGAACGACAGTATGTGTGTGTTTAGCAGTGGAAATGCACCCCTGCACTCCCTTTCTGTGGTTTTATGCTTTTATTTTTGACAGCACTAAGCATCTCTCTATTTTTTTCTAAGTTATATATTTTATTTTATTTTTTTAGAGACAGGGTCTCACTATGTTGCCTAGCCTAGACTTGAACTCTTGGGCTCAAGCAATCCTCCAACCCTCCCACCTCAGCCTCTGTAAATGCTTGAAAGTCGAGTTCCAAAGTCCCTATTCTTTGATCAGTACAGTATGCTGTCTCTTTAAGGCCCACTACTATCAAAATACTAATATAACTTGGATATATATGTCTTTTTGAGGGAGAGGAATTTTAGCAGCAATAACTAGACTCCATCAACTTCCAAGGTTGAACGCATTTCTGTAATTGCAGAGGTATACAGTTGGCCTTCTGTATGTGAGTACCACATTCATAGATTCAACCAATCTCAGATCAAAAATGTTCAGTAAAACAAAAACATATGTGCTGAATATAGAAACTCTTTTGTTCTTGCCATTATTCTCTGAACAATACGAATATAACAACTATTTACATAGAACTTTCATTGTATTAGGTATTATAAGTAATCTAGAGATGATTTAAAGTATATGGGAGGGTATGCATAGGTTGTATACAAATACCAAATGATTTTATATGAGGGACTTGAGCATCCATAAAGTTTGGTATTTGCAGGGAGTCCTGGAAACAACTCCCCACAGATATCAAGGGACAACTATGTATACCTTTCAGAATTCCATGTTCAACTCACAGCAATAGGTTATTTGATTCACTCATTGAACATTATTAAAGATTTATAGTGTTCCAGAGAAATTATAAAAAACTAAGGGTACAGTTCTCATGGACTGTGGGAGAAAAAAAAAATCCAACAGGAAATTTAGGTAAGATTTGCTGAAGACAGGCACTGTGGCAAGCACCTGTAAAGGCTGAGGTGGGAGGGTGGGAGAGTTGCTTGAGCCCAAGAGTTCAAGTCCAGGCTGGGCAACATGGTGAGACTCTGTCTCTAAAAAGAGTAAAAAATATAACTTAGAAAAAAA
>NW_012106408.1:715575-718412 GCF_000951045.1 Mandrillus leucophaeus
TTTTTAATTTTATATTTTAATTTTTGTGGGTACACTGTAGGTATATATATTTATGGGATATGTGAGATGTTTTGATACAGGGATGCAATGCATAATAATCACATCGTGTAAAATAGGGTATCTGTCCTCTCATTTATCCCTGTGTTACAATCCAACTATACTCTTTTAGTTATTTAAAAATGTACAATTAAATTATTATTGACCATAGTCACCCTGTTGTGCTATCACACAGTAGGTCTTATTTATTTTTCTATTTTTCTGTATGCATTAATCATCCCCACCTCCCCCCAATGCCCTGATACCCTTCCCAGCTTCTGGTAACCTTCCTTCTACTCTCTATCTCCATGAGTTCAATTGTTTAGATTTTTAGACCCCACAAGTAAGCGAGAACTGAGATGTTTGTTTTTCTGTGCCTAGCTTATTTCATCCATAGTTGTTGCAAATGACAAGATCTTATTCTGTTTAAATGGCTGAATAGTACTTTATTGTGAAAGTAGATTTTCTGTATCCATTCATCTGTTACTGTTCACAGTGGTCAAAACTTGGAAGCAGCCAACACTTTTTAACACATCAATTAAAATAATTTTGAACAAGTATCCTCAAAATGTTCACAAATGTTTATTTAGGTATAAATTAAATGCATTCCTACTATACCAGTGCATTACTATGCCATATGTGTTTATACTGAAGTGCAAAATAAATAGAAATAAAAGTGTTTTTTTTTTTTTTTTTTTCTTGGAGATAGGTTTATTAACCCACAAGAGTTTTTGCATACCATTCTGGGGACCAACACTGTAGTAGATTGAAAAGTTGATTAACAGATAGAAAAAATATTCTTAAATATGCCCAAGAAATTAAACAAGTTATTAAAATCTCTCCTTTAAAAACCAAAGAAATTGATTATATCAATGATCTCATTCTAAAAAACAAAGCTCATTTTTTCTCTAGGCCCGTGTTTTTCAAAATATGGCAGATAATCTCTATTAAGATCACCCAAATCAAAATGTTGAAGTCCAGATATTTCTGCAAATCCTAAGTCAACATTTTAAGACATTTTATTTTATATACTAAGGTTTGAGAAGCACCACTATAGGCAAAAATAACTATTGTTGAAAATTTTAGAAAGTTGTATTTTCATGTCCTGTTATCTTCCAAATGTACATAGCTTACAATCAAAAACTTTAATAAAATTTGCCATCACTCTAAATGAGCCCTTTAATCCCAGAAGCATAAAGAGGAATTGACATCACAACATCAATATTTAACATACAGTCATTATTTTAAAAGGATATTTGTCGTATTTTTATTTTTCAAAAAAATATAATTTTATTTTTCTTTCTGAGGCTTGTAACTACATTGTCAAAAATTGGATATGGGTTAAGTTGTAAGAGCTCAATAATTTATTAATGCTCATTTAAAAACAAACTCATATCATAATGTTACAGAGAAAGAATCAGTTATCAGGGTCTCTTGATATAACACTGAGAACATAAAATTGAGTAAGGATGGATATATTTGCATCCACCCTTATTTTACAGCCTGATTCATAAAATTTTATCACTTTTAAATGGTCTGGATACATAAACATTTTCACCTGTCCATCCTAATTTGGCTATATGTAAAAAAATAAAAACAAGTGATTTTTATATGACAATGAGTTATTTGGTTGTTGTGATGCTAATGACATCAGCAGTGAAGCAGACATGATAATTCTTGCACCCAAAATGGATTCAAGCACACTATTTTGCCTACAATTTAACTAAATGCAAAATGATTTTATAAGAGAATCGTGACCACTTCTAAATGAATGTCTTATAACCATTTTTGAGTTGAGGTGGGATGGCAAGGTTCTTGCTAAACTTCTGAGTTTTAATTGAAGGTTTAATTCTACCACCTTCCTCCTTGCCTTTCATGCTTTATGCTTGTTCAGGCACCTGCATTTTGGTTTAACTGCCAATATGACAAGCTGCACTACAAGTACGTCAGAAAACATCATTTCGAATTCATCCTGACTCAGTATCTATCAAACATGTGTAAATGGGGAGAATAGTTTGACATTTACAAAGTCTCTATTTTTCCAGATATTTGAACATCCACTTGAGGATTTGAGTAGAAAAGAAAAGAGCTGTGTTCTTAGGCCATTCAAAGCTTCAAGGATGCTTCTCCTCACAGCCACCATGACCATAGTAGATGCTTTTAAACTTAATTGTGTGTGTCAGAGACTTTTTTGATCACCTCGCTTGTCACATTGATAGTGCCATCTCTATGAGGATATTGAAAGAAATCCTGAAAAAACTTAGCATCTAGAGTATTTCTTCTGAGCAATTGGTCTCTTAGAGTCTTATGAAATGGAAATTTTCACAACAGATTTCCCTTTTTCATTTTGGATGTTAGAAAGCTTTGCACCAAATATATGTTCCATTAGTAGCAGGTTATTACCAATATATTGTATTAGACTACACCTGCCTACATGTGCTGCCTATTAACTTCCCCTTCTCAGCTACTTTCAGTTGATGTTTTATATTATTCTAACCAGTAATTAACCCTTTCTCAAACTAGGTAAATGATAGCATTAGATAGTTGAAATAGTGAAAAGAAACAGGGGCTATAAAATACTTTTTAATATAATATATAATAATTCTGTACTTATTGTAGGAGACCATGAAAGTGGTCTAAATTGTCACTTACCAATTTAGAAGATACTATTTTGAGGTTTTAAAGGAAAAAATACCCAATACCCACAATATTTTCTTGATTTTTTTTTTCTCCATTTTTCTATGGAAGAGCCACAAGTACTTAAGAAAAGTGAAATATTAGGTCATTCCTCTTTCTCTGCA
>NW_012106408.1:719827-721239 GCF_000951045.1 Mandrillus leucophaeus
GTAAGGGAATGGCATGATACTCAGGTTTAGAACAAAAGTTAATGTTCATATTCTTAGTATTCAAGCTATTCTATTGAAATGGTGACCTTCCTTGAGAAAGGATAGTTTTCCTTTCACCAAACCATGAGAATGGCTCAGCTCCATCCTAGAACTTTCCAAAAACTGTCCTCATCTTAAAGAACATGAGGACAAATATTGATAGTCCATTACTCACAAATGAAATAGTGATGTGAGACCCACAGGTTGTGCCATTTCTTCATCCTAGGCTGTGTTCAAAACAAAAGATCTCAGGACTTCTGAAAGTTTGTCTTTTCAAACTGATTTTAAAACTGTGTAACAAATGGGAATATTGCGATTTTAAATGGGTGGACTTTGCATTTTTTCCTTCCTTCTTTCTTTTTATCCTTTTTTCTCTCCTACCCTCTTCCTTCCCTTCCCTCTCCCTCTCTCCTTCTCCTCTACTACCTCCTCCTTCTTCTTTTCTGTTTATTAAGCAACTTCAGCTCATTGCTTCTAGAATCATTATACTATTAGACTATAATAAAATATGTAGTAATATTACACTGTCCACTGACTTTTAATGGCATTTATAATAAAAGTGATAGATTTCAATTAACAACCAATGAGGTAGATTTTAAAATGAACTTGTATTTAGAAAAGCACACAGGATTTATATTAGTTTACTTAGTGTCTTTAATGAAGTGAAGTGTTTTCTGTGTTAAAGAAAAAACAGAAAGGTAACTATTGTTAAGACTTTGTCACTGCCCAATAAAAACAACTTTTCAATCTAATTTTATTCATGAAAATTACTATAACTCTTTGCACATTTTGACTGTTAACAAGATTATTATTAAAAAGGAATGAATTTAACATAAAGCATATTTATCTTAACTTCTAATTTGACTTATTAACCTTTTTACATCCTACCTGGTGTAAGTGGGGGGATAATAGTGAACTGTGAAGAAATAAAGTAAAATTCAAGTACAGCAAGTTCACTGGCCCCTTATGGCATTGGACAATCTTTCCAGGCTTCCTTTTGATTATTTGATAGCTTGATGGTTTTGTTCTTAGCCTGAAGACCAGAGAGGCCACAGAACAAACTGACTGTTTGTGATTGCTGGAGAACAGAGTGAGGTTGGTGAGAACATTTGAATTCAGGAATCTTATCAATTCTGCAGGGTTTTGTTTTTATTTATTCACATCTAGCACCTCTGCTAAGCAATCTGCTATATGTAATTTTTTTCTTCTTGTTTTAATTCGTTAAAAATAGTGCCAGTTTAATATTTTAAGGGGAAGTCAAGATCAGATATTGAATAATACAAGAAGAATTATAGGAACAGATATTAAAAGATGCCCCACTTCCATCTACCACTATTTTGAGTCCAAATTACCTATTCTCTGCCTGACAACAA
>NW_012106408.1:721289-724324 GCF_000951045.1 Mandrillus leucophaeus
TTCTTCTGGCATTTAAATAACACATCTTGCTATTCATATCAATAGACTTTTAATGTCATACTAATCCATAAAATTGTCTTTATTAACCAATAAGGGTTTGCCCAAGGAAACTGGTGATATCTTAGTTTATAAATCCCTGAATGGCTATTGAATTAATCTATATTAATAATTCAGCTTTCTAAGATGTCTCAGTAGTTGAGATTTTAAGACCTGTAACCTTGATACCACGTCATCATAGATGTACTTAATTACCAAACTACCCCCACATCCTAAATATGCTTTATTCATCATCATCATCATCATCATCATGAGAAAACATTAATTTTTTTATTATGTTGGTCATTATGTACTCTACTTTATATTGAAAAATATCCCAGAATAAGAGGAGATAATTTTTGATAAATGAATTTTTAAAATAATAATAAATATAGAGATGTATTTCAATTTATAGAATTTTGGTCAAATCACCATACTATTTTGATTAGAATGTGGATAGGAGGCATCATATGAAAGTAGTAGAAAAAAGTTTGTTCTACTTCATGTGTTTTACGTGAAACATATTTTTTGTAAAATTTCTCTGTCTTTATAACTAATAATATCAGTACACATTTCATGTTAGTTAAAGAAATTCTAAATATATATACATTCCAATCCATGGTTTACTTTCCTTACTATAATTATTAAAGTAGAAAATGTTAAATCAAAATTCTTTTAGAATATTTAAAGTATGGACTTAATAAGGCTTAGTTAACATTAATTCATCGGTTTAAGAAAAAGGTTTCGAAAGTCTCCTGTGTGTTTGTGTATGTATGTATGTTAACATGTTTCTTGATTTTACTCAATTTTTTAGTCTCCTTTCTGAGACAAGGGAAGAAAATTTAACCTTATATAACACAAAAAATTGTTTAAAACCCAAATATAATTCATAATTCAAACTGCACGGGTCCTGCAGCTGCTAACCAATAAAATGACTTTTCATATCATATATCAAATGGAAGGGCCAAGCATTTTATAGCTAACAAACTCTACATAATTAAAAAGTATGTCAGCATTGTTTTTACTGTTCCAGAGGGGAAGAGAGAAATTCACCAGAATTAAATTCAACTGATATGATTTAAAATGTATACTAGTATATATTATTCTGGTAACAAATGTAATAAATGCATGCCTATTGAGGACAATGTGAAAATAAAGAAAAATAAAAGTAGATAATAAAATTCACATAACTCCCACCACAAGTAACATTTTATTTTAAAGTACTAGAAAGTTCTTTAAATACATATACCACCAGAAAATTCATTTATATCTTAGCTTTTTAACTTAGTATGATAGCATTGGGATTTTCTCCTGATGTCAGAATTTATTTATATTACCCTATACATGATTATATTATAGACAAAAAAAATGTGACTTTGGTAATATTCACTTGATCATTCCTCTGTTGTTGAATATTTCTTACCAATATTGCTCACTTTGTTCACCTTTTAACGCTGCCACCAGGGACATACTTTGTTAAGCCAAAAATCTTTTCAAGTTACTGCTCTCAAAATATTAGATGATTTCCCTTCAAGAGAAAGTCTAAGCCTCTTAGTAGAGCTCCAAGTTTCTTCACAATCTGACTCTAGTTGGTCTCACACCAACAGGAAGACTTTAACATCCAATAATATTGATGTTGGCTTCTTCCCAATAAAGCCGTTTTTTTCTCATGCCTGTAAGTTAGTACCCTCTCTTTTACCCTCTTTTTCTATCTTTATCCTTTTCCACATTCATTTCAAGTACAACCTCCTCCTTGAAAATTTTTGACCACTCCCATCCCAAGTTGAGGTAGGTACCTCCCCCCTAAGCTTCCATGTTAGCTTGTATAAACTTATAACTGATCCCCCATCATAGCATATTGAAAACACCTGTTAGCTTGTCTGTCTCCTGTTTAGATAGCAAGTAGCTTGAGGTTTAAATGTGCATATTAGATTTATTTTTGCTTCAACAATGTGGGTTATTGCTTATAAATATATTTGTTAAATACAATTTAAAATCATAACATCTATTAAGAACTTTCCTATGTGTTAGAAGTTGCTGTAACTTTTTTGCAAGTATTAACGTAATTAAATCTTCACAACAACCTTACAAGAGAGGTATTATTATTATTTACCGTATTTTTAAATGGAGAAACTGAGGCGTAGTGAGGTTAAACAATGTGTTGACAGCAAGACATATAGTAAATGTCAGAGCCATATTTTGAAGGCAAGCCCTCAGAAGCAGAAGCCTGTGCCCTTATTCTGGGCCACATGTATTTTCTCCATCTACAATGAATCCAAGAACAAGCATGAGATATGACTTTAAAACAAAATAGCTAATTAAAACAGTGAGGACGTATATCACTGCCTCAGCTTTATTTCCCTGAGTTTCAAAAAATTTGATTGTCAGAAGGGGTAAATGATTTACCAATGTGTTTTTGCTAGTTAGGATCATATCTGGAAAATATTAGTTCTCCTTTCCCTAATTCTAGTGTACTTTCCCACTAGATTAAGCTGTGTTAGTACTTCTTTTGTGTCAAATTAAGATACAGTTTCAAAGAAAATATAATCATTAATCTAAAAGGACATAGAGTTATTTTTACTTATTAAAAGCCAAATTTTATAAAAATGCGCAAAAGACTCCAATCTTGACAAACAGGCTTAATTGTGAAAAATATATACACCATGGTCCCTTCAGAAGAGCTGGATCTAGATACCTTCAAGTCCAAGTTGATTGGAGACATGCCTTTTGTCTACAAAAAGATCATTATAAATATAACTTAATATGTTTTAAGAGATATATTTATGACATTTATGTAGACAAGATATATAAGCTCTATCTCTTAAGATGTATATATTTTTAAAAAGATGGTTCATGGTTTTATTGTTCTTCAACAAATATAGTGAAATTTTAGAAATAATGTATTTTATATATTTTGAGTTGGTGGTACGCCTGCGAAATTAACTGAGCTAGAGAGACAGAATGGGTTAACCACAACTGTATGTTTACAACATGGGAGT
>NW_012106408.1:725909-728415 GCF_000951045.1 Mandrillus leucophaeus
GTTGAAATAGTGAAAAGAAACAGGGGCTATAAAATACTTTTTAATATAATATATAATAATTCTGTACTTATTGTAGGAGACCATGAAAGTGGTCTAAATTGTCACTTACCAATTTAGAAGATACTATTTTGAGGTTTTAAAGGAAAAAATACCCAATACCCACAATATTTTCTTGATTTTTTTTTTCTCCATTTTTCTATGGAAGAGCCACAAGTACTTAAGAAAAGTGAAATATTAGGTCATTCCTCTTTCTCTGCAGTAGTGTTCAGTTGTTCCACAGTTTTTACTGAGTGTGGATTTTCTTCCAAGTAGGACCTAGGTACAGAGAAATAAGAAAAAAAATCCTTGCTTTCATGAGATTATATTATAAGGGGGAATGATGAAAAATAAATAGAGTTATTTTTGTCATATAAATGGGAGATTTATATATATATATCTTAGCATGGCAGGCCTCTGTGATGAGGTAATGTTTGGCAGAGAGCTCAGTAATGAGGCAATCATTAATGTGGCCATATAAAAGAAGAGGGCTCCTGTTACGGAGAGTAGCAAATGGCATAAGCTCTGGGATAGAATTGTTTGGCATGTTTAAGAAACCTCCAGAGGTCCGGTTGGCTGAGGCACACTGAGTAAAAGAAGTGGTTGGAAATAAAATCAGCAAAGTATCAAGACTAAGTCATGCAGTGAGTACTAGGCCATGGAAAGAACTGTTTTACTATTTATATATTTTTTATGTATTTTTATAAAGCCTTTTTATTCATGTAAGTGAGATGTGAGCCACTGTGAGATTTTGACTAGGGATCTGATTGAATCAGATTATGTTTTAAAACAATCTGATTACTGAATGGAGAAGAATCAGTAGTCAGCAAGTGTAGAACAAAGATACCAATTAGGAGGCTATTGCAAAGCAGAAATTAATGTGTCAGCTAGGCGGTAATAATAGAGATAATGAGAAACAATTGACTATGGGATATGTTTTAATTTCTGATGGATTCGATGTGAAGTGTAAAAGAAAGAGGAGTCAATGATGTATCAAATATTTTAGCCTGAAGAGTAGATGAGTGAAAGCATGTTTACTAAGATGTGGAATACTGGGAGATGATCAATTTGGAGAAGGGCCTATTAAGGGTACATGGATTGATATGCTGATTTTGAAACAAATTTTAGGCATATAACACATGAGTCATTTGGCTAGGTGAGTCTGTAGCTCAAGAACTCCATAACAAGAAGATGTACTGGCATCTAGATGGTATATAAAATCACAGGACTGAATGATATATCTGCAGAGAAAAGGAACACATTTCAATAACATAAATTTATCTTGTGTATTTAGAAATATTATTCAGACACTGCTATATCTTGTTAATAATTTCAAAGAAAAACTTCTCATTTTCTCTAGGACAAAGAATGAGCTACTGCCGCTACACACACAGACACACACCCACACACAGACACACACACACACCTGTTCTCTAGAATGACTGTCATAAGATTGAAATATGATGATGTTTTAGGACCTCTTTTTTCTTCTTAATAAAGATGTACATTTCCTGAAATGGTAATTCTGAGAAATTGAGGAGATGAATGAAAGAGATGAGCTTTACTTTTTTGCTCACCTACTGCAGTTTATGCCTCATTGAATACCTTTAATTTTCCCCCTATTCCTTCATCAAGCTTCTGAGTGGATCTTGAGAAAATGTGCTCTGACATGTTTAAAACATCCTGAGACAGAATCCAACCTGTGATCATATCTCTTCAGTGTCCACAAGGTCTCATAGTATCTTTCTTCCAACTCATCTTTCTTACTCCCTTGGCATTTTGGATGATAAAGAACTAGCTGATAAATGTTTAACAGACAAGATAAGCTAATAAATACAGCTCTAAATACCATCCCCTTACAATAGCCAAATAATTATCTATTCAGAAATAATTCCTTATGCCAACCAAGAAGAACTCTCTGTAAGTCAAAATTAAAAACAAAATCTACATTTCAAATGAGATATTAGCAATTCTTCTGGCATTTAAATAACATATCTTGCTATTCATATCAATAGACTTTTAATGTCATACTAATCCATAAAATTGTCTTTATTAACCAATAAGGGTTTGCCCAAGGAAACTGGTGATATCTTAGTTTATAAATCCCTGAATGTCCATTGAATTAATCTATATTAATAATTCAGCTTTCTAAGATGTCTCAGTAGTTGAGATTTTAAGACCTGTAACCTTGATACCACGTCATCATAGATGTACTTAATTACCAAACTACCCCCACATCCTAAATATGCTTTATTCATCATCATCATCATCATCATCATGAGAAAACATTAATTTTTTTATTATGTTGGTCATTATGTACTCTACTTTATATTGAAAAATATCCCAGAATAAGAGGAGATAATTTTTGATAAATGAATTTTTAAAATAATAATAAATATAGAGATGTATTTCAATTTATAGAATTTTGGTCAAATCACCATACTATTTTGATTAGAATGTGGATAGGAGG
>NW_012106408.1:729315-734658 GCF_000951045.1 Mandrillus leucophaeus
AGCTCCAAGTTTCTTCACAATCTGACTCTAGTTGGTCTCACACCAACAGGAAGACTTTAACATCCAATAATATTGATGTTGGCTTCTTCCCAATAAAGCCGTTTTTTTCTCATGCCTGTAAGTTAGTACCCTCTCTTTTACCCTCTTTTTCTATCTTTATCCTTTTCCACATTCATTTCAAGTACAACCTCCTCCTTGAAAATTTTTGACCACTCCCATCCCAAGTTGAGGTAGGTACCTCCCCCCTAAGCTTCCATGTTAGCTTGTATAAACTTATAACTGATCCCCCATCATAGCATATTGAAAACACCTGTTAGCTTGTCTGTCTCCTGTTTAGATAGCAAGTAGCTTGAGGTTTAAATGTGCATATTAGATTTATTTTTGCTTCAACAATGTGGGTTATTGCTTATAAATATATTTGTTAAATACAATTTAAAATCATAACATCTATTAAGAACTTTCCTATGTGTTAGAAGTTGCTGTAACTTTTTTGCAAGTATTAACGTAATTAAATCTTCACAACAACCTTACAAGAGAGGTATTATTATTATTTACCGTATTTTTAAATGGAGAAACTGAGGCGTAGTGAGGTTAAACAATGTGTTGACAGCAAGACATATAGTAAATGTCAGAGCCATATTTTGAAGGCAAGCCCTCAGAAGCAGAAGCCTGTGCCCTTATTCTGGGCCACATGTATTTTCTCCATCTACAATGAATCCAAGAACAAGCATGAGATATGACTTTAAAACAAAATAGCTAATTAAAACAGTGAGGACGTATATCACTGCCTCAGCTTTATTTCCCTGAGTTTCAAAAAATTTGATTGTCAGAAGGGGTAAATGATTTACCAATGTGTTTTTGCTAGTTAGGATCATATCTGGAAAATATTAGTTCTCCTTTCCCTAATTCTAGTGTACTTTCCCACTAGATTAAGCTGTGTTAGTACTTCTTTTGTGTCAAATTAAGATACAGTTTCAAAGAAAATATAATCATTAATCTAAAAGGACATAGAGTTATTTTTACTTATTAAAAGCCAAATTTTATAAAAATGCGCAAAAGACTCCAATCTTGACAAACAGGCTTAATTGTGAAAAATATATACACCATGGTCCCTTCAGAAGAGCTGGATCTAGATACCTTCAAGTCCAAGTTGATTGGAGACATGCCTTTTGTCTACAAAAAGATCATTATAAATATAACTTAATATGTTTTAAGAGATATATTTATGACATTTATGTAGACAAGATATATAAGCTCTATCTCTTAAGATGTATATATTTTTAAAAAGATGGTTCATGGTTTTATTGTTCTTCAACAAATATAGTGAAATTTTAGAAATAATGTATTTTATATATTTTGAGTTGGTGGTACGCCTGCGAAATTAACTGAGCTAGAGAGACAGAATGGGTTAACCACAACTGTATGTTTACAACATGGGAGTCTGAAGATTACATTCTTAGCGAACAGTATGTTACTAGAGAATGCTTATCTATGGAATAATCTCCCCCAAATATCTCCTTTCATAACAAAAAAAAAATGCCGCTAGAGAAGATAACATGATAGAAAAATTAGAGTGCAAACATAAAAGTAGAAGGGACTTTTATCATCCAACTCCAGATATATGATTAAATCTGTTTCTTCCTAACTCAAGCTTTTCTGCACAATTTTTCTTTCTAAATATGACTGTAAGTCTATCTTTCTTTTCAATCTTTCTCCCTTGTTTTTTTTAATACAGCATTCCTAAATGAGGCAAAATATCAAAGTCCACTGAGAATAATACTTTTCAGCTTCATATTTTATAGTTAATTATGTTATGACTCATAGAAAAATTGATCCCAAGGTTCATCATTTTTCTTTTTCTAATTTCTCCTGTTCCGAAGCTGCCATTTCACCACTTCCTCGTTAATGTAAACCAATAGTGGTCCTTGTTTGAAAGCACTTCATCAGAATTAGCCTCAAGTGAGTCAGCTGACGGAAGAAATAGTAATAAATGAACATGTGTCAAAGAGAGGGCTGTTGAGCAAAAAAAAATTCAGTTACCTTCCAGCACAGACTCCAGAATAATTTATTAAAGTGTCAGAAGCAAACCTTTAAGGTAAAAAAGAGCTGATACAAAATTCTCTGATTACCTAAAATGAATCTTTAATGAAGTAAATGAAAAAGAACAGTATTCCAACTGTACTGTTTATCTTTCAAAATTAATTGGATAATGGTTAATTTGAAAATATAATAATCCCTACTGAATTGACTGAATAGTGAATAAAATGAATTTCAAGGTTTATTTCCATATAGTAAGGCTTCAAAATAGATGTTAATTAATTATCATTTGCAAGTAGTTTTTAAAATGTTATTGAAATCAGCTTGACAAAAACAAAGTCGTGAAAGGCAAATAACATATTTTTATATTTCAAATTCACTAGTTTTTATAACTAAATTTTTTAAAAAAGCACTCTGTTTCTACTCTGTGTCAAATAAAACCCTTTATCTACACTTAAAATTGTGTGGATTAAAAAATCAGATTGTCCTCTCTGTGTGTAACTTATAAATTGATAAGAAATTCCCTTTAACATATCACAGAGAGGTTCAATTTGTGTGTGCTATGCAATCACTTTAAGAAGCTAAATATTATTTGTGTAATTCTATCCAAGATGGATAACCCACTTAACAAGCTTTATTTCCACCAATTAGCAATGAACTGGTCCAGGGAATGCATAATGTAGGGATTTTATAGGGTGGTATATTAATTAGGTTGAGGCTACACACATACCACACACTGATTTATTGCAGAAAAGGAAAGAAAGAATTTTTATCTTGCAATTAAATTTTTTACAGAGTAGATGAAGAAAGAGGGTTCAAACAAATCATTACAGGCTGTTTTTTGTTTGTTTGTTTGTTTGTTTGTTCATCTGTCTTTCATTTTCAGCCTGGTTTTATGCTGTAGGCAAAATAGCTTTAATAGTATGTAGAAATTTTTAACTCAATAGTCCATTGCCAAAGAAGGAAAATATTCCCTTTGAAGTCTTTTCCAGTCTTTAATTGTGAATTGTATGGATAGGCAAGAATTGCAATGTCCCGAAACTATTTAATTATGGGAAGAATTTCTATAGCACAAGTGTGGCCTGCAGTAATTACAGAAGAGAATATAGGTATAACATGCCTATCAATGTACTTGGATTTGTGTATATCTAATATTATTGCTATTAAAAATTTATACCTCTTATTCCCTGTAAGAAAATCTACAAATTACACAACATTCTTTCTGTCAAATATTTTAGAAATATTGATATAATCATTCTAAAAAATTCCATATAACTTTCAGCTATTTCTAGTACCTATAAAGCAAAAACAATTGGTTAAACATTGTCAAAAATAAGTTGCAGGCATAAAATCACACATTTCTTTTCTTTCTATTCTATGACTTTTAAGCAATCTGGTATCATAAGCAAATAAAGAGAACATGTATTATTGATGCTAAAATTATTTTGTTAGTTTAGGTTATTAATGAGAATCATATCAATTACATTACTAATAATAACGTGTAATTCTAGAGTAAAAGAACAAGTATACCGCATAAAGTTTTCTCTTTCTGTACTTTGCTTATCATTCTGATGTTTCAAATTTCTTCACATTTTTGATAATTATTCTGTTAGTTGTGAAAGGAAAAATGAATGAGAAATTTATGATGTATGTGGTAGTTAAAAAATGTACATTGCTTGAGTGGGAAATAGTGATTATTTCATGGTCAAAAATATTGCCACTAAGAGGTAATTAATATGGAAAAGGATAGTACTTTATGAATTGAGGGATCACTTTCCCACTTCTTACCCTTTTTTCTAATAACTGCATTAACGAAAGGGCAAACTTTTTTACATATAAGTCAATATTATTGTGAAAGGCATGTGACATCAGGACTAACATTTTTAAAAGCTTGAGTATAATAGGTATATAATGACAACCTCAAAGAAATCCCTAACTAAACCTTGCAGAATTTTATTTCATTCAATTGACCTCTACTTTTGATATCTATAACTGAAGTAAAAATTCCTATGCGTGTCAAAAATCTAGAGATTACCAGATATTGGAGGGTTAAAAATAGGAAACTAGAGTTCAGATCACAAGTGATTCACTACTAAAAATAGTGCCTATGTTGCCTTTTCTTTATTTCTCCTTTGTTTTTCTTTATTGTAAATCAATCCAGAGACTTACAGTTTCTGGTCTAGCATTTAAGGACCTCGGCAGTCACAACTCCGTTCTAACGAGTAAAATACTGAACAAACTAAAAAATCAACTTTTCTTAGAGCTCTAGGAGAAGTGAAGTCACAGGACATACCTCTGCCCTCAAAATTGGAGACAGAAATGCAAATACAGATAATTACCATTGACTGGAATAGAAAACTCCTAAGCAGAGGTCTCCGTGGGAACCAGTGCTCGGGTAGGAAAACCTGAACTGTACTTGACAAATTGCTACAGGTTCAGTAGACAAGTCTGAAATTCAAAAACTCCAGGGAAACCCAGTCCTAAGGCCCCTCACACTTCTGTGACTTTTACCTCCGGAAGCTTGATCAGGTTTTTACAGTGAATATTGGAGAAAAATAATTCTCCCTGCTATCTTCAGTGGGAGAGGAAAAGTAATTATTTTGAAATATGCCAAAGAATCTGTTTTTCTTAACAAGTTCTGCCCTCGAGAGAAAATATTTAACTAGAGCCGAACCCCAGGGGTTTTATTGGAACCTATTTACAGTAGTTCCTTTTATCCAGTAATCATACCTGCCTGCCAAGAAAAAATTATGAAGCATACAAGGCATACTAAAAGGCAGAAAACACAGTTTCAAAATCAATCATCAGAACAAGATTCAGAGATGGCAGGGATGTGGAAATTTCAGAACAATAATTTTAGACAACTATAACATGCTAAGGAATCTACCAGATAAACTAGACAGCAAGCAAGGCAATGTAAATAGATAGAATGTTGTAGAATGTAAGAGATGGAAATTCTAAGAAAAATCAAAAAGAAATACTGAAGACCAAATACACTATAATAAAAATGAAGAATTCTCTTGATGAGCTTATGA
Organism: Mandrillus leucophaeus; assembly: GCF_000951045.1. Classification (NCBI taxonomy): domain Eukaryota; kingdom Metazoa; phylum Chordata; class Mammalia; order Primates; family Cercopithecidae; genus Mandrillus; species Mandrillus leucophaeus. The sequence continues at coordinate 734,388 of NW_012106408.1, forward strand.
GTAGCTTGGATATAGCTGAGGGGAAAATCGCTGGGCTTGAAAATATCTCAGTAAAATCTTCCAAACTAAAAAGCAAAGAAAAAAAAGAGACTGAAAAAAAAATCCAGAATATCCAAAAACTGTGGAATAAGTACCAAAAGTTTAACTTATGGTTAATGAAAATATCAAAAAAAAGAGAAAGAGAGAAAGGAAGAGAATAAATATTTGAAGCAATTATGACAGAGAATTTCCACAAACTGATGTCAAACACCAAACCACAGATCTAGGAACC
>NW_012106408.1:735036-736818 GCF_000951045.1 Mandrillus leucophaeus
AAAAAAAAAAAAAAAAAAATTCTGAAATAAGTTACAGGGGGAAATACAGAGCAGCAAAAATAAGAATTACATCTGATTTCGCTTCAGAAAACATGCAAGCAAGGAGAGAACAAAGTGAAATATCTAAAACATTCAGACAAAAAGCACCAACCTATAATTCTGTACTCTGAGAAATATCCTTTATGAAGAAATAAAGACTTTCTAAGAAAAGCAAAAATGGAGGGAACTTGCTGCCAGTAGACTTGCCTTACTAGACATGTGGGAAAAAATTTTTTTAGACAGAAGGAAAGTAATGCAGGTCATAAACTTGATTCTACATAAGGAAATGAACATCATTTGAGAAAAAATAAGTGTGTATCATTAAAATGTATTTTTCAATTCTTAGTTAATCTAACACATAACAGTTGGTCCAAAATAATGATAGCAACAAAGTATTTAGTTATATACGTAATCATATTTGTATGTCTCATATATGTGTCACATATGTATGCTTACATATAAGTCTAGTAAATGACTGAAATAACGCAAGTATTGGAAGGAGAAATTAGGATTTTTTTTCTTGAAAGATATTTACACTATCCATGAAGCAGAATAATGCTATTTGCAAGTGGACTTGGATTAATTGTAAATATATATTGAAAACTCTATTGCAGTCACTAAAAAAATAAAGAAGAAGAAAGAAGGAAGAAGAAAAGAAAAGAAGGAGTGGAAACAGGAGGGAAAATGCTATAAGGGAAAATACAATGATATGCAATGCTTAACTAAAACCAGAAAAGGCAAAAAAAAAAAAAAAAAGAAAGACAAAAATAGAAACAAAGAAAATAGGTAACAAAAAGCACTACTAATATGGCACATATTATTTCAGCTAAATCAGTAATCACATTAAATTTCAATAGTCCAAGCACATCAACTAGAAGACAGAGATTGTCAGAGAGGATAAAAAAACAAGCCCCAAGTATATGTTGTCTACAAGAAATTCACTTCAAATTTAAAGATGCATATAGATTAAAAATAAATACAGAAAGATAAATCATTCTAACACTAATCAAAAGAATGTGGCAGTAGATATATTAACTTCAGACACAACAGACTTCAGAACAAAGAAAGTTGTTCAGTGATTAAAAGGGGCATTACATAATAAAAAAATGATTAATTTTATAAGAAGACGTAACAATTTTTAGTATGCATGTGCAAATACTGAAGGCAAAAACTGATAGAACTGCAAAGAGAAACAGATTAATCCAGTATTGTAATTGAAAATTTAACACCCAACTATCAGAAATGGACAGATTCATCAGGCAGAAAAGCAGTAAAGACATAGTTGAGCTCAACTACACCATCAGTCAACTGGATATAATGGACATCTACAGGACTAATTCATTAAACAACAGCATAATACACCCTCTCCTCAAGGTTACATGGAACAGTCACCAAGGTAAGACCACATTCTGGGGCATAAAACGCACCGTACCGAATTTAAGGAAAAAAAGTCATGTGGTGTCTGACCTCAGACTATAGTGGCATTAAACTAGAAATCAATAATAGAAAGATAGCTAGAAACCCCAAAATGTTTGGAGATTAACAACACACTTCTCAATAACACGTGGGTCAAAGAAGAAATTTCAAGAAAAATTTTAAAAGATTTTGAAGTAAAAGAAAATGAGAACACAGCTGGTCAAAATTTGTGAGATGCAGCAAAAGCAGTGCTTATAGGAAAATTTATAGCATTGAATTCATGTACAGTCATGTATAACAATGACGGGGATACATTGTGAGAAATGC
>NW_012106408.1:736868-744342 GCF_000951045.1 Mandrillus leucophaeus
AGATTGTCAGAGAGGATAAAAAAACAAGCCCCAAGTATATGTTGTCTACAAGAAATTCACTTCAAATTTAAAGATGCATATAGATTAAAAATAAATACAGAAAGATAAATCATTCTAACACTAATCAAAAGAATGTGGCAGTAGATATATTAACTTCAGACACAACAGACTTCAGAACAAAGAAAGTTGTTCAGTGATTAAAAGGGGCATTACATAATAAAAAAATGATTAATTTTATAAGAAGACGTAACAATTTTTAGTATGCATGTGCAAATACTGAAGGCAAAAACTGATAGAACTGCAAAGAGAAACAGATTAATCCAGTATTGTAATTGAAAATTTAACACCCAACTATCAGAAATGGACAGATTCATCAGGCAGAAAAGCAGTAAAGACATAGTTGAGCTCAACTACACCATCAGTCAACTGGATATAATGGACATCTACAGGACTAATTCATTAAACAACAGCATAATACACCCTCTCCTCAAGGTTACATGGAACAGTCACCAAGGTAAGACCACATTCTGGGGCATAAAACGCACCGTACCGAATTTAAGGAAAAAAAGTCATGTGGTGTCTGACCTCAGACTATAGTGGCATTAAACTAGAAATCAATAATAGAAAGATAGCTAGAAACCCCAAAATGTTTGGAGATTAACAACACACTTCTCAATAACACGTGGGTCAAAGAAGAAATTTCAAGAAAAATTTTAAAAGATTTTGAAGTAAAAGAAAATGAGAACACAGCTGGTCAAAATTTGTGAGATGCAGCAAAAGCAGTGCTTATAGGAAAATTTATAGCATTGAATTCATGTACAGTCATGTATAACAATGACGGGGATACATTGTGAGAAATGCATCTTTAGGTGATTTTGTGTGAATGTCATAGAATGTATCTCCAGAAACCTAGATGATCTAGCCTACTAAACACCCAGGCTATATAGTATACTCTATTGTTCCTATGTTACAAACCTACACAGCATATTGCTGAACTGAATACTGCAGGCAATTGTAAAACAGTGGTCCATATTTGTGTATCTAAACATATCTAACCATAGAAAAGGTATATAAAAATATGGTATTATAATCACAGGCACCATCCTTGTATACATAGTCCGTTGTTGACTAAAACACTGTTAAGTAGTCCATTATTGCTTTAGAAAAAATGATCTAGAATAAATCTAAGCTTCTACCTCAGAAAACTAGAAAAAGAAAATCATATTAAATTTAAAGTAAAAGAGAAGAAACAATAAAAATTAGAGCTGAATACAATGAAATTGTAAACAGAAAATCAATAGAGAAAATCAAGAAACCAAAAGCTGGTTCTCTAAAATGATCAATAAGAGTAATATGCCTATAGTTAGGCTAATTGAGAAAAAAAAAAAAGAGAGGACTCAAATGATTAATATCAGAAATGAAAGAGGGGACATCATTTTGGACACCATGGACATTATAAGAATAATAAAGAAATATTGTAAACAACTCCATGTCTACATATTTGATAAGATAAATAAAATGGGGCACTTCTTTGAAAGACCAAATCTGCCAAAACTCACAGAAGAAGAAGTAAACAATCTTATTAGGATTATGTATCTATTAAAGAAATTCAGTCAATAATTAATTATCTTCCAAAACAAAGTTCACTAGGCCAAGTGGGTTCACTGGTGAATTCTAACATTTAAGGAAAAAATCACGGCAATTCTCTACAATCCCTTTTAGAAGATAGAAGAGAAGCAAAGGGAGTATTTTCTAATTCATTTAATAAGGCCCTCATTTTCCTAGTAGTACCACAACCAGAAAAAGATATTCCAAAAAAAGAAAACTACAGATCAATATATTTTGTGAACAAAGATGTAAAACTTCTAAGCAAAATATTAGCAAATTAAATCCAACAATGTATAAAAAGACCATGATCCAGTGGGATTTATTTTGAGTACGCAATGCTGGCTCGTCATTGGAAAATCGATTAATGTGATCCATCATACCAACAGGCTAAAGAAGAAAGATCACACCATATTAGTAGATGTAAATAAAAGAATTTGGAAACAGCCATCTCCCATTCATGATTTAAAAAAAAAAAAAAATTTCAGTAAACTAGGAATAGATTGAGACTTTCTCAACTTAATATAAAAAATCTAGGCCATGCATGGTGACCCATGACTGTAGTCCCAGCATTTTGGGTGGCCAAGGTGGGTGAATCACAAGGTCAGGATATCCAGACCATCCTGGCTAACATGGTGAAAACCCATCTATACTAAAAATACAAAAAAATTAGCCTGACATGGTGGCACACGCCTGTAGTCCCAGCTACTCAGGAGGCTGAGGCAGGAGAATCCCTTGAACCTGGGAGGCGGAGGTTGCAATGAGCCCAGATTGCACCACTGCACTCCAGCCTGGGTGACAGAGTGAGGCTCCAAAAAAAAAAAAAAAAAAAAAAAAATCTATAAAAATCTGTAACATCATTCTTCATGTTGAGAAACTGGAGGCTTTCCAACTGAAATCAGGAATCAGGAAGAAGGCAAGCATGTCCCACCTCACCACACTTTTTGAACACTGTACTAGAAAACCTAGCTCAGCCAATACAACAAAGAAAGGAAATGAAAGGTATACTGATTGGGAAGGAAAAATAAAACATAAAACTGTCTTTGTTTGCAGGTGACATGATTGTCTATGTAAAACATCTGAGAGAACTGACAAAAAAAAACCCTTCTGGAAATAAGTGAATATAGAAAGGTCACAGGTTACAAAGTTAATATACAAAAGTCAGTTGCTTCCCTATATACCATCAATAAACAAGTGAAATTTGGAAAAAAAAATACCGTTTACATTAACACCCTGAAAATGAAATGTTTAGGTATAATTCTAATAACCTAAGTACAAAACTTATATGAGGAAAACTATGGAACTCTGATAAAATGAATCAAAGAATAACTAAATTACTGGAGAGTTATTCTATGTGTATAGGAAGACTCAGTATTACCAAGGTGCCAGTTCCTCCCCACTTGATCTATAGATTCGGCACAATCCCAATTAAAATCCCCAAAAGTGGTTTGTGAGTAATAACAAACTGATTTTAAAGTTTATATGAGGAGGCAAAAAGACCCACAAAATATTGAAGGAAGAGGAATAAGTTAAAGCACAGACACCACCCGACTTCAAGGCGCAATATAAAGCTACAGGTATCAAATACAGTGAGCTTATGAAAGAACAAATAGATCAATGGAAGATAATAGAAAACCCAGAAAGAGACATTCATAAATATAGTTAGCTGATCTTTGACAGAGAAGAAAGGGTAAAACAATGAAAAAATATAATCTTTTCAATAACTGGTGCTGGAACAACTGCACATCAAATAAATAAATAAATAAATCTAGACACCTTAACACCCTTCACAAAAATAACCCAAAATGGATTATAGGCCTACCTAAATTTAAGACCTAAAACTATAAAATTCCTAGAAGATAACATGGTTAAAAGCCTAGATGACCTTGGGTATGCCAATAAATTTTTAGCTATACCACCAAAGGCATGATTCATGAAAGAAATAATTGATGAGCTTGACTCCATTAAAATTAAAAACTACTATGAGAAATACAGCATCAAGAGAATAAGAAGATGAGCCACAGACTGGGAGAAAATATTTGCAAACGACACATCAAATATACAACTGTTAACTATTACAAAGAATTCTTAAAACTCCATAATAAAGAAACAACCAACCAGATTTTAAAAAGGGCTGAAGATCTTACCAGACACTTCAACAAAGAAGATACTCGGATGGCAAATAAGTATATGAAAAGATGTTCCACATCATGTCATCAGGGGAATGCAGGTTAATACCACTACACACCTATTGCAATTACCCATATATCAAACACTGACAATACCAAATGCTGGTGAGGATGTGGACCAACAAGAACTCTCATTCATTGCTGGTGGGAATGCAAAATGGTATAGCTAATTGGAAAACAGTATATCTGTTTCTTATGAAACTAAACATACAGTTGCCATAAGATCCAGCAATCATGCTGCTTGATATTTACCACTGAAAGTTGAAAATTTTTGTCCACACAAAATTGTACACACAAATGTTTACAGTAGCTTTATTCACAATTGCCAAAACTTGGAAGAAACGAGATATTATTCAATAGATGGATAGTGAAATATACTGTGGTAAATCATGGCAGTAAAATATTATTAAGTGCCAAAAAGAAATGAGTTATCAAACCATGAAAAGACATGGAAGAAACTTAAATGTATATTATTAAGTGAAAGAGGTCAATCTTAAAAGGCTGCTGATTTTCAACTACATAACATTCTAGAAAAGGTTAAAACTACAGAGACAGCAAAAGGATCAATGTCTGCCAGGGGTTAGAGGGAAGATAGGGATGAAAAGGTGGAGCAAAGAAGATTTTTAGGGCTGCAAAACTATTCTGTATACTATAATAGTAGATGCATGCCATTATACATCTGTCTAAATCTACATAATGCACCACACCATGAATGAAACCTGATGTAAACTATCTGTGGACTCTGGGTAATAATGATATGTCAATGTAAGTTCATCAGTCATAAAAATTGTACCACTATCATATGGAATATTGATAATGGGATAGTCTATGCAAGTGTGGGGTCAGAAGATGTAAGGAAAATCTCTGTACCTGCCACTCATTTATATTCTGAACCTAAAATTGATCTAAATAATAGTCTATTAAGAAAAAATAATAAGGAAGAAAGAAAGCTTGAGTTGTACATGGTTGACTTCTGGGAAACAAAAAGAGAAGGTGACAAAATCATAAATGTTCAAAAACATGCAAATAGGAAAAAAAACAAGTACAGTGATACTAAAAATGCCATGTAAAATAGCTGCTGGCTTGTATTTTCTTGCAAAGAGTTTTCATGCAATGTGAACATCTCCTATATAGACAAGGTTGATTTATACAATAATATGTGTTCTTCTAAAATGCAGTATTTTATCAAAAGCAAATAATTTAACAGCAGGTGATGATACTTTCACCCTCACCCAAAAATCCATTATAATAATAATAATTAATAATAATAATACAAAACTACACTAATTAATGTGTTTTTCTCAGCCTCTACTGAAAGAAATACAGATGAATGCTCTCAAAGATTGAGTCCAATGTTCAGAGACTGATGTTCATAATTGTCAAAGGCTAAATGGTATCAAAGCCTCTAATTCCCAGAAAAATTCATACTATAATCCCATGAATGTGAATATATGGAGAATTTTGATATTACTTAATATTTTGTATTAGAATCACATTCTTTATTGCTTTGTTAGGTTTCAAATACAAGATACTGTATTCTTAAGGTAGATCTGTCAGGCAAGCTTGATCATTTTGAAAATTAGGAAGCACGTTGTTTTTGTCTTTAGTTCTGTTTATGTGATGGATTACGTTTATTGATTTACATATGTTGAACCAGCCTTGCATCCCAGGGATGAAGCCAACTTGATCGTGGTGGATAAGCTTTTGGTGTGCTGCTGGATTCAGTTTGCCAGTATTTTATTGAGGATTTTCACATCGATGTTCATCATGGATAGTGGCCTGAAGTTTTCCTTTTTTCTTGTGTCTCTTCTCAATTTTGGTATCAAGATGATGCTGGCTTCTTAAAATGAGTTAAGGAGGAGTCCTTCTTTTTCAGTTGTTTGGAATAGTTTCATAAGGAATGGTACCAGTTCTTCTTTGTAGTTCTGGTAGAATTCAGCTGTGAATCCCTCTCATCCTAGGCTTTTATTTGATTGGTAGGCTATTAATTACTGCCTCGATTTCAGAGCTTGTTATTGGTCTACCTGGGGATTCAAGTTCTTCCTGGTTTAGTCTTAGTAGGGTGTATTCCTCTAGGAATTTATCCATTTCTTCTAGACTTTCTAGTTCATTTGCATAGATGTGTTTATAGTATTCTCTGATAGTAGTTTGTATTTCTGTGGGGTCAGTGGTGATATCCCCTTTATTATTTTTAATCATGTCTATTTGATTCTTCTCATTCTTCTTCTTTCTTAGTCTAGCCAGTGGTCTATCTATTTTGTTAATTTTTCCAAAAACCCAGCTCCTGGATTCATTGACTTTCTTAGAGAATTTTTCAAGTCTCTATCTCCTTTAATTCTTCTCTGATCTTAGTTATTTCTTGTTTTTGCTAGCTTTTGGATTAGTTTGATCTTGCTTCTCTAGCTCTTTTAATTGTGAATTTAGGTATCGACTTGAGATCATTCTAGCTTTCTGATATGGACATTTCGTTCTATAAATTTCCCTCTTAACACTGATGCAGAAAATGCCTTTGATAAAATTAGACACCTCTTCATGTTAAAAACTCTCAATAAACTAGGTATCGATGGAACGTATCTCAAAATAATAAGAGCTGTTTATGACAAACCCACAGCCAATACCATATTGAATGAGTAAAAGCCATTTGGGTAAGGGAATGGGTAAAAGCATTCCCTTTGAAAACTGGTAAAAGACAAGGATGCCCTCTCTCACCACTCCTATTGGGATTGGAAATTCTGTCCAGTGCAATCAGGCAGGAGGAAGAAATAAAGCCTATTCAAATAGGAAGAGAGGAAGTAAAGTTGTCTCTATTTGCAGACGACATGATTTTATATTCAGAAAACCCATCATCTCAGGCCAAAAGTTTCTTGAACTGATAAACAACTTCAAAGTCTCAGGATACAAAATCAATGTGCAAAAATCACAAGCATTCCTTTACAGAAACAATAGGCAAGCAGAGAGCAAAATCGTGAATGAACTCTCATTCACAATTGCTACAGAGAAATAAAATACCTAGGAATACAGCTAACAAGAGATGTAATGACCTCTTCAAGGAGAACTACAAACCACTGCTCAAAGAAATAAGAGAGGACACAAACAAATGGAAAAACATTCCATGCTCATGGATATGAAAAATCAATGTCATGAAAATGGCCAAACTGCCCCAAGTAATTTGTAGATTCAATGCTATTCCCATCAAACTGCCATTGACATTGTTCACATAATTAGGAAAAAAAAACTATTTTAAATTTCATATGGAATCAAGGAGGACCCCGAATAGACAAGACAATCCTAATCAAAAAAAAAAAAAAAACAAAAACAAAACTGGAGGCATCATGCTACCTGACTTCAGACTATACTACAAGGCTACAGTAACCAAAATAGCATGATACTAGTACTAAAACAGACATATAGACCAATGGAGCAGAACAGAGACCTCAAAAATAACACTACTCATCTACAACCACATGATCTTCGACAAACCTGACAAAAACAAGCAATGGGAAAAGGATCTCTTATTCAGTAAATGGTGCTGGGAAAACTGGCTAGCCATATGCAGAAAACTGAAACTGGATCCCTTCCTTACACCTTATACAAAAATTAACTCAAGGTGTATTAAAGACTTAAATATAAAACCCAAAACCATAAAGCCCTAGAAGAAAGCCTAGGAAATACCACTCAGG